>NC_056733.1:1098955441-1098982941 GCF_019279795.1 Protopterus annectens
CAGAAGACTTTGATTTATGATGAAAAGATTTGTTGTTTGGACACTTTAAGGCTCATATTGCCCATTTGCCTAGGAAGAACAGTTCTGAATCTGCAGATCCTTATTACAAAATCAACCCTGCATAACTGCACAGGAAAACTGGCTCTGAATGATATAAATAGAACATAAATTAGCTTTTTTAAGCTATAATAAACATGTCACTTACTTAAAATCCTATATAATTTTGCAATCCTATATAATTTTGCTCTCACTGGGTCACTGAAATATAAACCTTAAATCCCTAAAATGATATAAATTATGGAAAATGACCTTCCATTATGTGAGTGACATATTTCTTGGTTACATTCATGATATTTTGAATCACTAAATCTCATTTCATTAAACTGTAGAATACTGAACACAAACAAAACAAAACAAAAAAAATGAGCTAAGGTATGTATAACAAATAACATATTTATTAAAATATGATTCTAAAGTAAAAGGAAATTTCATAATAATCTCTTCTGTTTTCAGGATCCTATCACATCATTTCTCTCCATACTACTGGTAAAATACAAGTCCATGACCACTCTAAATTATAAATATGGGTTATAGTATTCAGAAAACCTTTCATTTAGTAAAACAAAATTCCTGCAATAGCTATTCACTGAATTATATATAGTGTATAATATGGTCCTTAGTTTCACAGGTAAATACTAGGCCTGTCATCCCTGATAGAACATTTTAGGCCTATCCACATTTTCTCATTTTTCATCCTGTGTTATCTCCTAGGTATTTAACCATCCTTGCCATAACTATAGTTAAATATTTTTGACTTGTAGTGGATTATTTTTTGGGTATCACCTTTAGTGTATTAGGGGTCTCTACTGTAAGGTAGGATGTTTAAGCACTGCATCGTTCCATTAGGAGGATAGCGGCTAGTCCTGGGATAAATCCACTGGTCCAAATTACCCTAAAACAGGGTCATGGAAGGACTTTGTTTCATGTCTATGGAGAGTTTGTTCCATAGTTGCAGTATACTCCTTTTAGATCATTATGTTGTAGAAGAGGTTAAAGATGGTCTCTGGACCAAGTTTTTCTAATAATGTTTGACTTATGGATTTGTAGTAGGTCCATTACTGCTGGGTCTGTGGATACCTTATAAGGTAAGCATGGGTCACTTCTTTATAGTGTCTATGAGACCAAGCATAATGACAGAACTTTGAGGCAGCCCATTTAGTTCATGTGCCTTAGGTTCACTATTCTTTTTTTAATGAACATCTATCAATGCTCCAGTTGTCGCAAGCTCCTAGAAAGATACATACCAAAGGGGGTGCTGTACTCTATGATGGGCCTAATTTGAGCTATATGAAGTGAGGCAATGACTTTTCTAAACCATGATGCCATCCCTTTATTTATAAGCTGTGCAATATAGAAGGACTTCCACACAACAGTGGATATATGTTTGTCAAAAGCTAAGTCACTGTCAACATAAGTGCCCAAATCGCTGACTACTGGGTCTCCTCTTAAGGGTGCATTGTCAATGTGATAATTCCAAGGGGTACTTGATTTTCCAAAGCATTTAGTTGTAGTCCATGACTCTAAAACTAGTTATTTGTTTGGAACAGGCTCTCCAGTAGAATCGTTGAGTCCTTGGAATACATTGACTGCTCCCAACTTTCAATCATCCACAAACTTGGTCAACCATTGGCCCCAGATGTTTGCTTTGACTTCTGAGAAGTAGATGCCAAACAAACATGCCCCAAGAACAGAGGCATGTGGGATTCCACTCATGACAGGCCTTTTTTTTAAGGTGACAAGCCCTATCCCGACTTCTTATGTCCTATCTGTGAGCCAGTTTCCAATCCACCAGGTAACATGGGGTTTATTCCTAGTTTAGCAAATTTATTTACAATGCCTGAGTAGGTTATGGTGTCAACAGCCTTGGCCAGGTCAAGGTAGACAAGTTGTAATATCCTCCCTTCATCCACTGCTTTGATAACATTTTAGAAAAAGTCCACTAGGTTAAGTAGACATGACCTGCCCTTCACAAAACCAGACTTTGTCGAGTCTAGTGTTTGGAGGTTTCTATGTCCTTATTTATTAGTTTCATGTTAGGTCTTTCTGAGGGTTAACATATGAGGCTGGTAAGACGTGTGAGAAGGTAATTGTATGGGTTGCTGGATTGTACTCCCTTGTGCAGGGTTATGACTGTTGCCACCCTTCATTCACTTGCAGAAAGACAATTTTGAAGTTGAGGTTGAAAAGAGTTGTCAGGGACACAGAAATGTTCTTGCTTCATGCTATTTGGAGAGCATCTTGGGATTTGGTCAGGCCCCATAGAAACAATGTGTTCGGCCTTTGAGAATGCCTCCAGGGCTTAATCCTGTCTGATATCTGGGGTTGTGGTACCATTTACAATTAGCATAGCATACTGCTATGTATGGCCTTTGAGACTGCAGATATAACTGATGGGTGGTGATTTTTTTTCTCTGATTTGACCTTGGTAATTTTTATTATGTTGTTGTGTTGCTTGTTTAATTTGATGATTAGATTTTTATTTTATAGGTGTTGCAGTTTTTATTTTTGGCTATTATTTTTTTCCTTTTGTTCTATACCTTATTTATGTTGTGATTACAGCAGGGCAGTTTTGCTCTTACGGTTTGCTACAATCTTGCTTCTTTTGGGGTACATCTGCTTCTGTGCAATTGTGTACAAGTTGATAAAGATGTTAGTATATGTCTTTGTATAAACAGAGAGCCTTATGAGGGTTTTTTTTGTGGGGGTATATTTTAATCTAGACAAAGAATCACTCAGATTTAGAAAGTTAGTCTTGGAGAAGTGTTTTAAAGTATCTGGACTCAGATGGAACTCTGGTTTTATCTTTATTATAAGGGATATGGCTTTATGGTTTGACTTGAGTGAGGATGTTACACTCTGGCTGGAGCAGGATTTATCCATATTAGTAAGGATAAGGTCTAAAATGTTATTCCTCCTAGTGGGTACTCTGACTAGTTGTTTCAGGGCATTTGTATTTGCAGAGGCACTGGGAACTAAGGTCGGATGGCACTATGTCAGGGTAATCCTATGGGCTAGGTTTGTAAAGGCAACAGGGCCATTAGCCTAGTACACACCTAGGAACCTATGAACCAAGTCCAGGAATTTCTGGGCTTGCATGTTAATCATGGTATATGTTTCCCAGTCTGTGACAGTCTGTGGATAATTGAAGTCACCCAGCAATATAGCATTTTTATTAATGCTAAGTGACTCTACTTCATTAAGATAGGTGCTATGAAATTTCTGGGTCATAGAGATTGTTCTGTAGCTTGCCAGGATATGTTAGTGGACTTTGTTATGGTAAGATGGACATGAAGGCTTCTGAAGACATTGTGTTGCTTTACCAGCCTTGATTTGAGAGATTTCTGGATAAGGATTGAGCCACCTCAACCTTTGTTCCCTTCCTGTGTAATGGCTGCTCTAAACAATTGGAGAGCATTGAGTCTGCACCACTGGAATGCTCTCAGCTGATATGAACCACATCTTGGTCAATACACATATGTCTGTGCCCTCCAGGGTGGGGAGGGTTAGAGTGGAGTATGATATTCAGCTATCAGATGCTGCATTTTATAATTCACACTATTCCACCCATAAACAGCATCTTTGTGATTTATTCAAAGTAAGTATTCATTTCACATATCTTAAACAGTATATATAAACTCACAATCACTAAAGGCTGCTCATCTAAACAAAAAATATTTAGAAAACAAGCAAAGCTAAGCCATCATGGAGAGACATTTATTAACACATAAAACAATAAAACAGCATAAAAATAGCACAGGCATAGAAATGGGGATAAGTGCTTTCATCTCATAGATCCTTAATCAGATCCTGCATTACTGCCAGTAGTCCTCCCATTTAAAGCAAAAAGCAAGCAATTAAAATTCATCAAGGAAGTCTCCTCCCTTTCATCAAATGCTGCATTATTGCCAATGATCCTCCCCTTTCAAACAAAAAACAACCAATTAAAATTAAAATTTTATCTAGGACGTTTCCTCCTTTTCAACAGTGGCTTCAAGGGAATCACACCATTCAATACAGGGAGCCAATCAGCCTGCAAATCAGCAATCCATTGGCTCTCCAAAGCCTCTGTTTTATTGTAAAAAATATTTTATTATCATTTTATTATCATATATATGGCCCAATGGGAGACTGACTATATTTTCAATGCCAAGACTATATGGAGGGATAATATTATTTATCATGGATGATTTGTTGATGACATTTTCTCCTGTGGTGTGGCAGTGGCAATGAACTTTCTTGCTTTGTTGAATACATAGCAAGTACCACCAATTTTTTGCAATTTGACGTCCACAGATCCACTTGAGTGACTGAGTTTTTAAATGTAACATTATTACTGGATGATCAAGGAAGATTTAATACATGAATACATAAAAAGGACTGTTGGAAGAACCACCTTCTGCATAGGACAAGTATGCATTTTGTGCATGTATACCTGCATATTATCAAGGGAGAGTTACTTCACTCCTCTAGATTATGGATGGATGAAGAAGTATGTATGAACTAAATGTCCACAATAAACACAGAGTAACTCTCTTCCAAAAGCCAGACTCTGGGCAGGTAAGGTTATTAGTGCTTTCAATCCCTTTATTCACACTCCAAAATGGAACTTCATCAGATATACATACCTTACCCTCTTCCCTCTTTTGTATATGCAATTCATTAAAGTTATTGCCCCAATCAACACATTTTACAATTAATTAAACTATAATTTTGATTCCTCCATTTACAATCCATAAGTAAATATTTTAAAAGTATATAAATATATATACATATACATATTTTTCAATTGTTGTTATCCAAACAATAAAAATTCCTTTTAATTTAAGGATACATTCTTTTTAAATCGTTTGCATGTTGAAGTTAATTACTTGTAAATGTGAACATTCTCTTAATATAATTATTAACCATAAAATAAACAGAAAGAAAACATTCCTGTTCAAATCTCTTCTGCCCTTACGTGCAGTAAACTACTTAGTGAAATTCTGTCATTGATTCCAGGGAAAACTGTCGCGTTTAATAAAACCTGCCAATATGTTTCCCTGTACTCCAAAAAGCAGGGCCAGTAACCTCCCCCCTCTTGTCTCCCCACCTTTTAGAATACACAAACATCCCATACTATGGCTATATAGGGCGTTGTTTTTGTCCTGTCTCCTTATTGCATGCATATGCTGATATATTCTCTTTTATAGTTTATTCTCCATTTTTCCTATGTAGTATGCACAACAAGACTGGCACAGGTCTACATATACTACTCCTTTTGTATTGCAATTATAATTACCTGTTACTGAAATTGTTCTTTTGTAGCCTTCAATCACTATACGAGTTGTTTCATATATGAATCTGCACTCCCTACATCCATTACATTTCCTCATACATCCAAGTGAAATCCTGCCTTTGTTCTTTTTCCTTTCAAATTAATTTTTGATATTAAATCCCCTTCTAAACACTATTTTTGGTTTATTACCTACTTTTTTCTGTGAGTCCAAATGCTCCAAAAACACAATTCCAGTTTTTTTCTATTATTTTTCTTACATCTGAACTATCCTGGTCATATGTTAATATACAACAACAACTGGTACTATCTTCTAGTTTGTTTGTCCCTATCAGGCTCTCTGGATTTTTCAGTACAGGAAGGTAGCTTTCATTTCTTCTACTTACTACATATTTTTCTTGGACCTCTAACACACTATTATGGTACCCTCTTACTCTCAACTTGTCCTTCAATTTTTCTAACTATTCTTGGAACTTTTTGTCATCTGTTGTCAATCTACATGTTCTAATCATCTGGCCCTTAACCAAATTCCTTTTATGCCAAAAGGGTGATCACTTTCAAAATGTAGGAACCCATTTGAGTAAGTGAGCTTCCTATAAATACAGGATTCATAACATCTCTTCCCTCTATTTTTGTATAGGTGAATGTCCAAGTAATTAACGCTTCATCCTCTATTTTACTAGTGAAGCTAAGAAAGTTTGTAGAGGAATTAATGTATTCTAAAAAATACATCAACCTCTTCCGGCTCACCTTCCCATAGAATTAGAATGTCATCCAGGAATCTAGAGTATCTATAGATGTTTTTCCTGAACCAAATTCAGTTTCCCATTGGCAAAGAATGATGTTGGCAAACACTGGGGCTACTGCTGCACCCATTGCTATATCCCGGATTTGTTTGAAGTATTCTTCCTGGAACCAAATAAAGTTGTTTTTCAAAACTGATTCCATAAGGGTAGCTAATACATAAATTGTACCTTCTGAGAACCTAGTTCCTTTCTTTAAGGCTTCCTGAAAGTATTCCAATCCTTCTTCATGTGGAATACTCAAAAAAAGGTCCTTGACATCTATACTTACAAATATTGTTTTTTCCTTAAATTCGTTTTCTGCCATACATTTTAGTAGATGCCAGGAATCCTTTAACACATGTTTTTTATCCTCGAAGAAACTCTTTAAATAGAAATACAGCATTTTTGCTAGGGCTTCTGTTTTACTTCCCCTTCCTGCCACTATTGGTCTCATTGGTGGATCCCCTAATGATTTATGAATTTTGGGGATCCCAAAAAATGCAGGTATTACTGGATTATTTACTTTCAGGAATTTCATCTCATCTTCACTGAAACTATATTCCTGAAAAAGTTCCTCTAAGGTCATGTCCAATCTTACATTAAAAATGTTAATTTCATTCAGTGATGCTACACTGAAGTAGGAACTGTCATTCAGATACTTCATCATTCTACTTGTGTAATCATGATGACGCATTATGACTACACCACCCCCCTTATCCGGCCTCATTATTCTTAATTCATGGTTCCTCATTATTTCTGTTAATACTTTTTTGCTCCTCATTCATTAAATTTTGCTCCCACTGTTTCGTTCTATTCCCTTATAAACTTCTATATTCTATTTTGTTGGGTCTCTCAAATAAAGCCACAGGTGGTAACAAAGGGGGGTTGTATGTACTCTTTCTTTTCAGCATAGCCCCTTTATCTTCTTTCACCTCACCATTTCCAATTACCAGTTTTAAGTTAATGGCCCTTGCAAACATCTTTAGATCCAAAATTGTCCTGACCATGTGGTTCTGGTTTTTGGGAATAAAGCCAAATCCCTTTGTAAATAATTCACCATGAGTGTTATTCAAAGGGATTTCACTATAGATATAGATCTTAAGCCCCTTATATTCAAAGACGATGTCACTTTCTTTTTCCGCATTCATATGCACGTTTTCCCCATTATCAATGTTATTATAAGTTTCTTCTATATAAAGTTATTAAAACTTATATTTGTTATTAAACTATTAGCTTCCAAACTATTCATTTCAAAGAGAACAATACTTTCATCAGTCATGTTCAGGGCATTTGCACAGATTTTATTCTCCATATGTTCAATACCTGTTTACCCATCCATTACTATAATATTAGTGTTAGCATTTTCTGCGTTTAAATCAAAACTGTTACTTTCTTCAGTCATGCAACTAATATTTTCATTTAAGTTGTTAACATTTGGGTCATGAATTTCAAAAGCTTCCAAACTATTCACTTCAAAAAGACCAATACTTTCATCATTTCAGGACATTTGCAGTTTTTATTCTCCATGTGTGCAATACTAATTAGTGGGGGGAGCTGAGAAATGAAACAGCATTGCTCTTTTATATCTGTATTTAGCTGAAGTGTTTGTGTGACCTGTTTGTTATTAACATCACTCCTCTCTGGCTGCATTTTCATCTCCCACCCACTCAGTTCTTGTTGTATTCTTCAATTTTGTGGCTTTTGAGTTGCCTGCCCCTACTATAAGTCCCATCTCATCAGCTCATTCTACGGAGTAGAGAGTGATCTTTTGGGAAGACCCACTTCCTTAGTTTCTCAACCTTGAATTATCTCATTTCCTCCCTTTCCATTTAACATTACAAAAAAATCACTTTATTCATCTTTTTTTTTTTTTTTTGGAGAGGGTTCCCTAGGACCCTAGTGGCAGAAGTGTGCAGTTAGAACTTGTCTGATTGAAGGTTGTTGGAACAGGGCTCAGTTTGAGTTTTTTTTATTGGTTAATTGGTTAATTTGTTTAAACCAGTTTGCAGTTGTTTGCTACTGTTATATTTAAGTGTGTATCTGTTCTCCTATGTTAAATCATCTAAGCAGAGTTTAAATATCTTTACCATAGTCTGGTTACATGTTTTGCTGTACCAAGATCTGTTTGTGTGATTCCTTTGTTTCCTGCTACACCATCTTGTGTTGGCTGTGGCCTGCCTGCCCTTAGTGGGAGTAAGTGAACTGGTTGGAACTGATCTGGCATAGAATATTGAGCTAAGAGCTCAGGGACAAGGGTTGATTGGTCAATTCCAGTGTTTCCATTTTACTTTAGTTTTTTTGTGGTATTTAAACCTTATGTTTGCACAGGTCTGTGCTTGTTTGTACATCATGCACCACCATCGCACTGTTTTAACCCTTTGTGAGGTATCTCAGCTGCATTTTTCCTTACCAGCACTCCTGTGCAAGTGAGGCCCTCACTTGCAGCTACTGTATTGATTTTATCCAACCCAACTCACACCTATAGGTACTAGGTACTCTCCTTGGATAGTACTCACTGTATTATCCCTGACCTCTCTTCCACATATTCTGGCAACCATGGACAGACAATTTCCTATGGTTTCTCTTGCTAATCTGGTTGATATGGGCATCCTGAGAAGTGTAGCAACTGCCTTATGTACATGGACAACCCTCTACTACTACCACCCATGAACACAATATGTGAGAGATGCAATTACATTAAGAACGTAGAATCCTTGCTGCCTCAGTCACAAGCCAGTACAACTGGCACTGAGAAGGTTGTCTGCATAGACACTGCAAAACCATACCTCTAAGAACACCCACACGTGTACAACACACTCCTACATGTGCGGAGGTTCTCAACAAAAACATACTTAAACAAAAGAGACCTCCAAAGCAAAAACACACATGCACATCACAACTCACTGCACCAAGCATTACACATACTATACATGCCTGTGTCTCACAGCTTTTAAGGCCCAGCCACAAACCAAACATACTAGTCATAGGAGACTCTGTCATGAGACACACAGATGTCCCCCTCACCAGGCTAGAGAAGGAGAAAGTCATGGTAAAGTTGCTTCAAAGGTGCTAGAATCCACCATATCACACACACGCTCAAAAACAGGTACTGTTTTGACTCTGGTATAGTCTACACTGGTGTGAATGACTTGAGATGTACCTCTCTGGAATATATGAAGAGAGACATGATTGAGCTTGCTAAATATGTGTCTCAGGCAGGTATGTCCATATCCTTAGGCAGCATTCTACCATCACCCAGAATGATGCCTCAATACTCCAGTACCTGGCAGCCTAGGAGGACATCACTGACAGAACACGATGCTTTGCCAGATATAGCCTTCATCTGTCTCCCCTGGTCTTCAGGCTTCTGATAAAGGCTCTTGCCTTCCCATAGTGCCTTTTTTAGGCAAAGTCATGAGCACAAAATTACCAACATGAAACATTCTTCTAAATGAAATTTAAAGGTCATGCTGCTAAACGCAAAGAGTCTTAGCAGGAAACTGCACTCATTGCAAGCATTCCTTGCCCTGGAGGATGCAATCACTGAATCCTGGTTCAAAGCTGAGGAGAGCACCCCAGCCTTCTCAGGTTACTCATCCTACCATACTTTCAGACCCCAAACGGAGGGCTTCAAAGCCAAAGGAGGTGGAGTTTCAATATTTATTAAAGACATACACACCTCCAGGCTGCTCAAATGGTATGATGCAGAGGAGACACTCCAAGTACAGTTAACTATTGACAAAACACCTATTCCATTCATAGCTAGCTACAGACCCATAACCATGACTCAGGACGTCCACTCCACCTATCAGGACTTACTTGAATCCATCAAGATTAAACCCTCTACCCTGATCCTGGGTGACTTTACCTACCCGACTATAGGGTGGAAGCCATAATCTAGCTCAAACATGAACGCCCAGAGATTCCTCAACTTCATCAATGCCAATGCATTGGATCAGCTGTTCAACATCCCTATGAGAGGTAAAAATATCCTGGACCTGGTCCTAACCAACATAAGTAGCCCTTGTAGCACCCTTACAGTGTCATCCTCCTTGTTAAGATCCGACCATAAAGCAATCACTTTCAAAGTCACCATCTGCCCTGATCCCTCCCTCCAACAGAGTCAAACAAAAAAACTTTTCCAAAGCTGACTACAATCTCCTGACAGCAGGTATAAGCAGCATCAAAGCCAGCATCCCTTTAGGTGGAACTAGCACTAATGTCCAAGCCTAAACCAAAAAATTATATGAGCACCTACATAGCTGTATGGACTCAGCAATACCTGACAGGACCAAATTGTCATCTTCAAGGAAGAGTAAACCTGTCTGGTGGACAGCAGTAATAAACAGACTCTATAATAAAAAGAAAATATTGCTGTCTAGGACCAAGGAGGAGCAGGTGCCAAGTTGGAAGCAATCTCTCCTTTGTCTGAAACAGCAAATAAGGTCACTGGTGAAATTCTCTAAGGCTAATTTCAAGTCCAAAATGGCCACATCCACTAAGGACAATCATAAGGCCTTCTTCACATATGTCTGTAATCTCAGAGGTAACACACAAATCTGCTCTGAACTGGTGGTCAATAACACCACAGACACACACGCCATAGATATAGCCAATCTGCTGGCCGACAGATTCAGTAAAACTTCACCCCCTATCCCCCAAACAATAAACCAGGACATCCCAGCACCTGACCACTCCCCTTCTCACCAGGGAGCAGATCTTTAATGCCCTCTCAAAGGCAAAAAATATAGTCTCCATGGGACCTGACAATATCCCTGGTTGTATCCTACATGAACTTAGGCATGAGCTCTCAGCTCCGTTAGGCACTCTATTTAACAAAAGCCTCGGCACCGGCTTCATCCCCGCCGAATGGTGGACATCCACTGTCATCCTCTACACAAAGGTGGAGCATCCACTGACCCAGGCAATTATAGGCTCATGAGCCTAACTAGCCTGATCTGCAAGGTCATGGAATGCATTATCATGGACCTTATAAACAATCATGCCTGTTAAACTTGGTCGACGTCTTTGAAACATTCACCAAAGCCATGACCAAGGGGAAGATGGTGCACACCACTTACCTGGACCTAGGCAAAGCTTTTGACACTGTTCCCCACTCAGGCATAATAGATAAACTCTCCCAGCTAGGCATCAACCTGTATGTTACCAGATGGGTAGCTAACTGGCTCACTGATAGAACCCACTCAGTCAAAATAGAGGAAGCCACCTCTATTAGTAGACCTGTAATGAGCGGTGTACCCCAAGGATTGGTCTTGGGGCCTCTGCTGTTTGGGATACACTTTTCTGAGGTGCAAGCCAAAAGCAGCGGTCTGTGGCTTACCAAGTTTGCAGATGACTACAAGCTGGATGCTGTCTTATATTCCCCTATTGATGTCAAAATCCTCCAAGAGGGCCTTACCCAAACTAATGACTGGTTCCAGAAGCATGGCCTCAAACATAATGCCAAAAAATGCATCATTATCCCCTTTGGGGAAAATGGCATCCCACTAATTATCACATTAATAATAACATACTAAGCACACAACCAGTTGTGAGGAACTTGGGCATCCAGGTTGAGAGCAACCTGACTTTTGACCACCACGTTGCCTTTGTTGTATGGAAGGCTTTCTACATGGCCAAACTCATAAGTAAGGGTATTTCATTGTAGAACAAGGAGGTCATAACATCCCTGTTCTCCTCCTGTATCAGACCCATTATCAAGTACAATGTCACCTTCGGCATGTACCATGCCAAGCACATGCAGCAGCTGGAGAGACCACAGAGGTTCCTGACCAGGAAATTCCAGGGTCTCAAACACCTGTCCTATACAAATAGGCTAAAAGCCCTGTCCCTCTACTCTGTCTCGTACAGTCTGCTCAGATGTGACCTGTGTCTGGCATACAAGGCCATCTCAGACCCAGCCTTGATGGAGTTGCTGCATATCCATAAGTCAAACTCCACTTGTGCAACCCCCATGCAAGGCCTCAACCTAGTCTGTGACATTAATAGAACTTGTTGGCAGGATAGATTTGTGTCCCAAAGACTCCCACATCTGTGGAACAGACTCCCTCTCCATGTCAAGCAGAGTACCTCTCTAGCCCTCTTTATGAAGAACCTGGATGGGATGGGAAACAAAAAATACAACCCTGGGATCCCACCTGTGTCCCTGCTGGACAGGGGAAACAGGTGCTGACTTTGTGGGAAACATGGGCAAAATTCTTGGCTGGGCTTATAAGGGCCTCCAGGCCAATAGCCTAGTATCATCCTATGAACCTGTAGACAACAGATCCAATAGGGACTCACGACCACTAGGAATATGAGCAGAACAAGAGGATGTACTTACTTTCAGAGAATGCTTCATCAGAACTAACCTGTTCTATACCAAACCAAGATAATAGTAATAAAAGTGGCTTAAGATTCCTGCTTACATATAGCAGCGATGTTTAACAGGTTTGTGAGATTATTAAGAAGAACTGGTGTATACTAACAAAGCATGACAAAATACAGGACATAGTGGGTGAAGCTCTGAGGTTTTATTTTAAAAATAAGATAAATTTGGAAAGACTTCTCTGTTATAGGGATGAGATTCCATCAAATAAACAACCTTAAAGAATGGGATTTTTCCCTGCAGGAAATGCAGGGCATATGCTTCAATTAATAGTAGTAACTCTTTTAGACATCCTGTTACCAAAAGGTTATATCAGCTGAAAACTTATGCAGATTGTAACACAAAAACATTATTTATGTATTTGTGTAGCTACTTGCACCCTCTGTAATGGATTTTATGTCGGTAAGACTAATCAGCAGTTCAAAGATAGAATTTTATGTCACCTCAGTGACATTAGACTAGGAAAGGACACCAGTGCTTTGTCTAAACATATCCAAAGAATGTGCAACACAAGTTTATATTTATGGCATTAGAATCAGTACATGATAATCTTTGGGGTGGTGATCTGTATAATAAAACAGAGGTTTTGTAGAGCCAATGGTTTGCTGATTTGCAGGCCAATCAGCTCCCTGGACTGAATGGGATAATTCCCTTGAAGCCACTGTTTAAAGGGAGGAAACTTCCTAGATAAAATTTTAATTTTAATTGGTTTCTTTTTGCTTCAAAGGGAAGGAGCATTTGCAGCAATGCAGTACTCGATGAAAGGGAGAAGACTTCCTAGATGAATTTTAATTGGTTGCTATTTGATTTAAAGGAGTGGAGTACTGGCAGTAATGCAGGATCTGATGAAGGCGCTATGAGTTGAAAGTGCCTATCCCTGTTTCTATGCCTGTGCTGTTTTTATGCCGTTTTATTGTTTTATTAGTTAATAAATGTCTCTCTGTGGTGGCCTAGCTCTGCTTGTTTTCTAAGTAGTTAAATAATAGTGTAACAACAATTCACTAAATTACTTACAGGATTTCACATTAAACTGCCAAATAATTGCATCTGCATATCATTTATTGATTGATTATCAATTTCGCTTTTATGACCGGGAATGTCTGACTGGGCAAAGCCTATTTCATCAGAGGCACAGGAAGAAAAGCTCCATCATAGTGCATTTATATTATTTATTTATTTCAGTTTGATTACCGGGGAAGTCCACTGGGCCACGAAGTACCCATTTTCAGTGGAGACCCAGGGAGAAAAGCTTCAAAGTCAGCACAATCAATTAAATGTCCAAACAGTAAGAATACATAATAAGAACAAACAGTAAGAATACATAATAATAACAGTGCAAAATAACAAGAACATAAAAACATTTTTTTTTTTTAGATAATTTGCAATATTGTCTTCTTTACAGTTAACAGGGAGTAGGCTAAATCATTTTTTGGGAATTAGAAATGAAGTCTGAGAGTAGATTTGTGAAGGGGGGTAAGGGGGCTTAGTGTAGAAAAAATGTGTATGATTATATATAGTGAAAGCAGGAACATATCCATTTGGAGGGATCTGTGTTAGCTATAGTCCTCAGTGGTGGAGGGAGACAGTTCCATTTTTGCCTAGAGAGAAGGATAGTAGCTAGCCAGCGGAATGTTTTTTTCTGTGTGAATGGAGATTAGTTTGGATAAAGCTGGGCATTTTTCTGGATAGAATTAGTTGAAGATAGTCAAGGTGTGTTAGGAGTTCTAACCAGTTCAGAGTTAGAAGTAACCAGTTGAGGTGGGTTAAGGCAGTGGTTTGGGTGGTTTGTTTGAGATTTTTTTATTGAGGGATTTAGTGAGCTTCAGCAAGAGCAAGCTTCAGAAGTTTAGAAGAGGGAGAGGACAAGGGAGTTAGGATAGGGGAGCACCAGGAAGGAGAGAGGGGTTGCTAAGGTGTGCCTAGAGGAGTTTGTGTATGTGGAGATTGAATTTGAGGTGTTCATCAATGATAATGCCAAGGACCACATCTATAGGAGTGTTGGTTTGGCTTAGGATGTTGAAAGTGGTTTTGTCAAATGAAGAAGTCTTGGTAGGGGGGAAAATTAGTATTTTAGATTTATTGGAGTTGAGGGAGAGATCGTTTTTGTGCATCCAGTTTTCTGTTGTGGAAAAAGCTATTTGAGTTTTGGTCAAAAGTTCAGAGAAGTTTGGGGCAGCACAGACTAAGGTAGAGTCATCAGCGTATTGGATGACTGTAGTGTTAGGGAGGGCAAAGTGAAGGTTATTCATGAAGATGTTGAAAAGTATGGGACCGAGGATGGATCCCTGAGGAACACCGGCCGGAGTAGGTAAGAAGGAAGAGGTAGAGTCCTTCCATCTGACAGCCTGAGATCTGTCAGAAAGGTAACTGGAGAACCAGGAAAGAGTATTAGGGGAGAGATTAAGGTTGGAGAGATGAGAGAGAAGGTGTGTGTGGGATATGGTGTCAAAGGCTTTAGAAAGATCTAACAGAACAGTGGATACAAGAAGACCAGAATCTCGGGCTTGATTAACAGTTTCTATGAAGGAGAGTAGGGCAGTTATGGTGCTGTGGCCAGGGCGGAAACCGTGTTGGGTGGGAGTAAGTAGCTGATTCAGAGTTAAGTAGTAATATTAACAAGTAAATTTCAGACAGTTCTCAGAAAAAAAAAAAACAGTTAAATTTCTCATGAAACAACAATCATAAGTACAAGACAAGTATATACAGTGTATTTATGTCGACAATTATAAGTCCGTGTAGTTCTTGTCGAGATCTTGCAGGAAGTAAATGGATTGAGACTGTAGAAGGGAAAACATTGCTGTAAAGAAGTTTAGTGTTTTTATATTTCAGTAAAGAAAGCATTGTAAGGAGTTCGAGATATGTAATGAAGTAAGTTACAAAATTCATGTAGGAAGGGAAATTTTAGTATAGTGTATACATTTGTAAAGAGTTCAAGAGATGTTAGGAAGAAAGTTATAATGTTACGTAGGAGGGAAAAGGAGGGGAGGAGATATATTAGTATTGTATTGGAAGATGGTGGTAATACATGTGATTAAGAAAGCACAGTGAATGATTAATTCTATTTAGGCTGCCTCTTCTAAACTGGTGTATTTAGAAGGTTTATAACTTGGGTATACTGGGGATGCATGGAATGAATAGAGAGCTGGATGGGGCAGGTAGAAAAGGAGAAAGATGAGAAGTGTTGTTTAAAAGTGGGGTTAAGAGGGGTGTATTGATTTAAGAGCAGGAGGTAAAGGGGGTGTAATGATTCAAGAGAAGGAGAGACAAAAGTTATTGATAAGCAATAAGAATTTTGTGCTTTTACTGGAGGTCTCAGCCTGATGAAGATCACGAGTGTGACCAGGACTGGGTAAGGTAACTTTTGAGCTGGATTTTATAGCTTGAGAGGTTTTTAGTCATTTTTACTTGTGTAGGGATGGTGTTCCAGAGTTTGGAGAAGTAATAGGAGTACAGTGAGCCCCCAACAAATTATTTTCTTTAGTAGTGCTTAGCAGAAATTCATGATGGAGGTCAGAATCGTGGGGTGTTTGAAATGCGGTTCATTTTTCAAGATAATATATTTGTTTGCATGCCATAGCTAGCTGATGGTATGTTTAATAGTTGTTAAGCTCTACCCGGTATAGCTGTTTTAAGGCTTGGCAGTTGTGAGATCAGGGTGAAGTGCTGGTAGCAAATGTAGCTATTTCTTTGTAACAGAAAGCTAGTTTGTAAGGATAGGTGAGGCATATAAGAGGGTTTGAAGCAAACAGGATGAGGCTAGAGTTTTTTGCTGGGTATGTAAGGTACTGTTTTGCCCTGTAAAAGGAGCCAAGCTTTTGGTGGGTTTTTGCAGTTGTTTGAAGAATATATTGATCAAATTTAAGACTGTCATGTAGTACAATGCCCACTAATTTAGTATTACTACCTCCATTTTAGCATCATTTGCAGATATAACCAAGAAAAAATGTTTTTGATTAAGAAAATGTTTTTGGGTGAAGGCCATCAGTTTTGGGGGGTTTTGGGGATTAAGGAGTTAATTTGAATTTTTCAGCCAGGTTTCTATTGGAGAAAGAAATTTGAGTGATTTCTTGGAGTCTGGACATTGTGAGTGGATATTTCAAGCATACCAATGACAGAAATTCACCAACAACTAGAACATGCTGAAACATGAGTTTTTTTTTTAATCATGTATAGTGGCAGTCACACAAAATCACCAAAAATGGACAAGTAAGGAATAAGCTGAGTTAGTCTGCATTTATTTCTAGGTAAATAAACAATGCTGAAACTGTTCTTTTCTCATACTGGTATCAAAATCACCCTTTGTTGATGGACACTGGGGTTTAGCGGTTGTAGTTATCAATTATTACAAGCTGTAATGCAGTTACTTGTTACCCCCAGGAGACAGTGAAACAATCCTTTTACTGTTATCTCTGTGTCAGTTGCAAAATTTAAACCCTACTTAAAATGACTAGCAATATTTTTATTAAAATTTCAAGCACGGTTATAGGGTACGAACTTGAGATCATTGACAAGTACTCATCACATCCAAGTGGATGAAGAATCTGTGCTTGAAGTAAGTGTTAAGTCTCAAAATCATAAAATGTCTTATTTATAATGCAATTGAGCAACATATAAAAAAAAGATTAAGACTAAGGAAAAATGTTAAATAACAATAGCAAGCAAAAAACTGGGAAAAGTAATATTTACCTTTGCAGACGTCTATGACAATGTACCTGACCATTTTGCACAGTGAGTTAAACCTATAAACTGTCACTTACTTAATTTAATTTATTTATCAGATAAGTAAACTGGCTATCAGTTTCCCATCATTTCTCCTGCCAACTTGATTGATATGGGCATCTTGAGGTAATGTAGCAATTGCCTCATGTATACTGACAACCATTTACTCCTAAAGGAAACTAATACCCTATGTGAGAGATATAAACACACTGCCGAATTGGAGTCAATCCTCTCAAGTAAAAACAAACTAGACATCAAACAGTTGTCAGCACACATGCTTCACCTCTCATGCAAACGTCACTTCTCACACAAAATGACACATAAATCCACATACATGGAGATACTCACTAAAAGCCTACCAAAAGAACAGAGACCTCCCAAAAGCACACCTCCCACACTCATCAATAAGCAAAAAGAAACCACTATACATATGAACACACACTCCCGTGTCTCAACAAATAAGCCCCTAAGGCAAAACAGATCAAATGTCTTGGTTATAGGTAACAACATAGTAAGACACACAGATGTCCCCCTCACCAGCCTGGACAAGGAGAGGTCATGTTTAGCTGCGTATCAGGTGCCAGGATCTGACAAACCACACATGCACTCAAGTCACTCTATAACAAGTACTGTTATTACTCTGTGTAGTCCATGTTGAAATGAATGACTTCGGACAGATCTCTCTGGACTACAAAAAAACATAATGGAACTCTCTCATTATGTGTCCCAGACAGGTATGGCCCCATCCCTAAGCAGTATCCTACCCTCACCCAGGATGATGCCACAGTATAAACAAAAAATGATTGACTTCAACAATTGGCTTAGCTTCTGGGATCAGTCCAAGGGGTTCCAGTATCTGTCAGCCTGGGAGGTATGGCAGACAGACTTTGCTGCTTTGCTGGAGATGGTCTGCACCTGTTCCTCATAGGTTTTTGGATACTGGAGAAGGCTCTTGCCTCCCCCATAGTGCCTTTTTAGGCAAAGTCAAAACAACAAATTTTCCAACATGTCAAAATCAAATCAAGACAAACTCACGGTCATGCTGCTTAATGCTAGGAGTTTAAACTTGAAACTGCACTCCCTGAAATTGCTCCTTACCTTAGAAGATGCTGACATCTGTGCAGTTACCGAGACATGGTTCAATGCCACAGACAGCACCCTGGCTGTGCAAGACTACAATGGCTTCCACACATTCAGACCTCAAAATAAGCATGAAGGAACCAAAGGTGGAGGTATATCCATCTTCATTAAAACCAAATACACTTCAAGACTGGTAAAACAGCATGAATATCTTGACCTACTCCATGGTAAAGTACCATCCCACATCATTGCTAGCTAGAGACCCCCCACCATGAACCAGGATAAACACACCACCTACCTTAATTTACTGGAATCCCTCGCCATACAGCCCAGAACCTTAGTCATGGGAGATTTCTTTTGTCCTTCTATAGAGTGAGGGACATACACAAGCAAAAACATGTTCACCCAGAGGTTCCTGGACTTTGTTAACACAAATGCTCTGGAACAGGTAGTCTGCACACCCACTAGGAGCTCTAATGTTCTGGACATAGTACTCATCAACATGGGGGGGGGGTCACTGTACTTCCCCATACATGATGCCCTCCCTGGTTAGGTCAGACCACACATCAGTCTCATTGGAAGTAACTACTGGATCTGACACCCCTCGCAGGAACAAAAAATTATAAAAAACTTTACCAAAAGCTAATTACAGCCTACTAAACAATGGTATAAAAAGCTTCATACCACCCGCAATCTCAGACATCAATGATCACTATGGAGACGTGTATGCAAACGTCCTGTACAAACACTTAAGCGACTGCATAAACTCTGTTGTACCCGACTCGATTAAAACCATGTCTTCCATAAAAACAAGCCACCATGGTGACTTCAAGAATAAACAGATTATATAATATGCTTAAGAAACTGTTTTCCAAAAACAAGAGGGATATCACTCTGCAGAGGAAGAGTTCCCTCCTAAACCTAAACATGAAAATCAGAAATCTTGTAAAGCCTTCTAAAGCAAATTACAGAACTAAAATCACATCCCTAGCCAAGGATAATCATAAGGCATTCTTTAGCTATGTCTGAAGTCTAAAAGGGAATGCCCAGCTATGTGCCGAACTGGTTGTAGATGGGATCGCTCATACTACACTGAAAGATATGGAAGATATCACCAACATGCTAGCTGACAGATTCAGCACAAACTTCAAACCTCTTATCCCCATCTACCATATCCCAAAGCATACCTGACACCAGCCGTCTGCCTAGTATCTCTAGAGAGCAGGTCATCTCTGCACTCACCAAGGCCAAAAACATGGCCTCAGTGAGACCAGATAATATTCTAGGTTGTTTAGTAAACAATCTAAAATAAGACCTAGTAGACCCAGTTGGCATTTTCTTTAATCATCGCTTAAGAACTGTCTATGTTCATGCAGAATTGAGAACAACCAAAGTAATCCCCTGCACAAAGAGAAGCCATCAACTGACCCTGGGAACTACAGACCCATAAGTCTGACCAGCCTCCTCTGCAAGGCCATGGAAAGAATTATCATAGACCTTATCAACAAGGACATATGCAACATCCCAAAGCTGGGCCTAAACCAGTTTGGCTTTGTTAAGGGTAGATCATGCTTATTAAACCTGATGGACTTCTTTCAGAATGTTACCAAAGCCATGGACGAAGGTAAGACAGTGCACACTGCCTATCTCAACCTTGTCAAGGCTTTTGACACAATTCCCTACTTTGGTGGCATCATTGAGAAACTCTCCCAGATAGGGATTAACCCTTACATTACTAGATGGGTAGCCAAAATGGCTCACCAACAGAACACACTCTGTCAAAATTGGTGACTCCACCTCCACCAGTATACCCGTCACTGGTGGAGTACCAGGGGGGGTCTGTGCTAGGCCCCTTACTGTTTGGCATCTATTTCTCAGAAATCCAGGCCAAAGCAGACAGCCTTTGGCTCACCAAGTTTGCAGATGATTGCAAACTGGGAGCAATCATTGAGTCCCCCAGTGATGTCAACATATTACAATAAAGGCTAACACAAACAAATGATTGGTGCCAAAGCCATGGTCTACAACTAAATGCAAAAAAATGCATTATTATTCCCTTTGGCATAATAGAATTCCCTAAAAATTACAATATTGACAGCAACCCCCTGAGTTCCAACCCAGTGGTGTGAGATTTGGGAACACAGGTTGATAGCAATCTGAACCTTGACCACCAAGTTTCCACAGTGGTAAGGAAAGCCTTCTGTGTAGTGCACCTCATAAGCAAGGGCATAACATCCAGGTCAAGGGATGTTATAACTCCACTGTAACTTGACCCTCATCAGACTACTAATAGAGTATAATGCACCCTTTTGCATGTACCTCACCAGACACCAGTAGCAGCTGGAGAGACTTCAGAAGTTTTTTACTAAGAAAATATAGGAACTTCAAACCATGACTTACATGGACAGGCTGAAAGCCCTGTCATTTTACTCTGTATCTTATAGGCTGCTGAGAGATGACTTGTGCCTGGCCTATAATGCAATATTCAACCCTGCCTTAATGGAAATGCTGCACATCCCAAGTCAAATGGCACAACAGTCACTCACTCTAGAGATCTCAACCTAGCTTGTGACATTAACAGAACATGCTAGAGAGACAGATATGTCTCCCAGAGACTGCTGCTTCTCGGGAATAGACTTCCTATTCATGTAAAACAGAGCTTCTCACTGACCCTATTCAAATGCAGCTAGACAATTGGATGGGAGACCGCAAATTCACTCCTAGGGTGGCATCCATGTCTCTCATGGACTGGGGTAGCTGGTGTTGATTACAGGCCCACTCTGTTCATAAATTCATTCTGTGAACTACCCAAAAAGACCAAATGGGGATACTTGGGATTAACATGGCTAGGACTGTAAAGACTCGAGGGCCACTAGCCTAGTAACCTCCTATGAACCTATGAATCTATTTCAGATGCTGCTTAGATGAATTGTAAATATAATGTACTAGGATAGTTTAAAGTAGCCAATCAACCAATGAGTTTTTGGGAAGGGGTAGAAAAGCAGAGCTCTTAAAGAAACCCACACAGACACAGGGAGAACATGCAGACTCCACAAAAACAATGACTGAAAGTCAGAATTGAGACATGGATCCTGAAGATGTAAATCGGGGATCAAATCACCAAGCCACCATAATCTGGGTTCCATTAATTTATTTCTACTTGCAAAGTGTATGGAGAGTGCATTTTGGACACACATGAAGAAATGTCAGTGGCATTTTGTTCACAATGGGATTATGAATGAATTAAAATTGAAAAAATAATGTTCTTCACATTTGACAGCAAAAATAGGTTATGTTTATTATCACAGCAAAGCAGTCCACCTAATACTGATTTGTAGAGCACTGTCAACCACAATGATAAAAGAACCCGCAGAAGCAGTAGTGTCATGGGGTACTGTAGAAAAACTGGAACGTCTGAAGTAAAGCAAGTATCTGGCAAAGTCAAAGAAATGAATGCATGGAGTCCAGCAGGTGTTAAGAGGATGTAAAAGACCAAAGCTAGTAATAGACATAGGAAAGTGAGAGTCCAGCCTTAGCAGACTACAATGAGAAGATAAAGAAGAACACAGAATAAAATGCACGATTCAAAATTATACAAAGTGTGTGAATAGCTCAAGAGAAGCATGACTTTTGTCATGTTTTAATAGAATACAACATTATGTATGGTATACCTAGTACAATAAAATATATTTATATTTCCAATATTCTCAGAGCCATAATGACATAAAACTAATCTGTGATATAGATTCCCCAGAAGAAACTAGCCCCATTAAACATCTTGGCATAATTTCCTTTCCAAACTCTCATTTTCTGCCAGTATGGAATCCTGTACCAGAGCCGTAGTCTAGCTGTGCTATTCATCTTGAGGAATTATTTTTGCTCTGTCTCTCACAGAGTAAATGGTGAAGCTATTCCTTGTCTTTCTATAATATATGGTGCTTTGATGGCTCCTTTCCTGATGCCACATGTTCTGTGTGAAGAAATGTTATGGTTTCACTACAACATGACCCTTGATAACTGTGGCTGACATCTTCTTAATTATAGCTATGGCCTTTCACGTGTTTTAAGTTTAAATGTCACAATGATCCTTTACTTACCATAGACTACAAAGCTTTCTCCATATACAAATGTCTACTCAGTCATTTGTTTTACATTGCTATAGTTCCTAGAAGGATTCTCTTACTCTTCTGTTCCGTGGCACAGGATCATACTAATTTTTTATGTGCATCCGTGTAACTGAACAGCATTCCCACCTCTTCCCTTCCATTGATGCAGCTAGATATACTCACTGTACTCAGCTGACTACATTCTCTAGAGCATGTTTTGGATAAATTATATATCTCCTTACTATTCTGTTCCGTGGCACAGGATCATACTAATTTTTTATGTGCATCCGTGTAACTGAACAGCATTCCCACCTCTTCCCTTCCATTGATGCAGCTAGATATACTCACTGTACTCAGCTGACTACATTCTCTAGAGCATGTTTTGGATAAATTATATATCTCCTTACTATTCTGTTCCGTGGCACAGGATCATTCTAATTTTTTTTTTGTGCATCCGTGTAACTGAGCAGCATTCCCACCTCTTCCCTTCCATTGATGCAGCTAGATATACTCACTGTACTCAGCTGACTACATTTTCTAGAGCATGTTTTGGATAAATTATCTATCTCCTTACTATCATTGCAGGTTTGAATACTGAACTAATTGCAGGCAGTAGAATAGTGTACATAGCTGTGAGGCTTGGTTTGTAACATTTGATTTCATTCAGCCTACTTAGCATGTGGATGCCTGATCTTTCAATAAGGAAAATGGCTGAATAAGGGGGGGGGGGGTTGTAGATGGTATCAATTTGCACAGCTTTTAAAAGAGGAAGGAAGTATTTGGAGTCTATGAATTCAAAAAGAATGTTTCTCTGCCTGCCTGTTCCTTTCTCTTTATTTACTCAAAATCTTTGGCAGGCCCTACATTACAGAGCATATTAATTTTGTTAGACTACAGGTAGCATTGACAAGTACACAGGTCTTAATGAAACAGCTTTGCTAAGAACAGGAGTAGCTGATTGCTATTAATGAAACAAATGTTTGTCATATATGATGACATTACTTATGCAAGACTGTAGAACTTTGGAGGTAAGCAAGTTTTTCACTTACTCTAAAGATTCAGTGATCTCACAGTTAGTATATTTAGAGCAGGAAGGGGAGCGAGTATACCGCCTTCATGGAGGTGCAAGATTTGTCTCCTGCAAAAGCACTTTTGATTGTTTTATGTGTAGAAACTCACATTTCTAGATGTCAAATTTATTTTTGCAATGTTTGGAGGTACAGTCATATTCCAATTATAGCTGTTGCTAGGCATCTTGTCTCACATTTTGCTCAGTCCTGCTTTGTCCTGAGGCAGTTTCTTTCTCTGCATCCAGCTACGATATGGTTTCATTATTGCACAGTAACATGATTATTGCAGTGCTGTTTTGTTGATTGTTTTATGTTCATATTTCTATGTTGCAAATGTGAAATGACTTTGCAAAGAGGTAGTAAAGTAATCTGATGGCCTTCAACAAAAGGAATTATGTGTAAGCCCCCTACCCAACCATCAAGCTGAAATAGTAAATAATTTTACTTTTAAACTGGAAACATATACTTTAATTCTATGTTCCACTGAGCCACCCATTTTATAAGCAGCAGATCCTGCTTAACCAACAGGTAATTTATTTATTTATTTTATCCACACATCAATAGGAATTGTGTTAACAGCATCTCATACATTCAGGAATAACACAGAAATACCTTAGGTGACAGTTTTTTTTTCAAAATCATCATGACCAGCACCTCTTCATTAAATTGTATGAGTTTAGTGCAGAAAATTGTTTACAGTATATACAGGATGGTTCTTTTTTGTTTCATCTGATATTTTAGTGGATATCACCATGAGCTTTGTTTCATCTGAAAGCCAGTCACAGAGTGATGAATACTTCCCTTCAGCGATATGCAAGAAAAAAACAGCTTCTTCTACTGGCAGCAAAAAGGTAAACATTTCCAGAGGAAAGACACTTAGAGTAAACAGGAAATTGTGTCACTGGCTATTACTCCTAAGGCATATGTAAAATTGTTTTGGTCATTTTAAATATATTTCCTGGCAATGTTGTGTTTCTCACGAATGCCAGTCATGACACCAAAACCCAAACAACTGACAGAGTATTTTTACCTATCAGCCCCCTGTCAAGTCTTGAAATATGTTCCACTGCAATAAAAAACCTTCAGAGCATTATTTTCTTTTTCCATACAAAGAAACAATGTAATTACACAACTGTGATTACAGATTTTTTCTGTCCAAAAGGTAAACAAACATCTGGATTCCACTCCATCTTTTTGTGCTTTGAGTTTTCATGCTTTTTATGCACATTTACTTGTTTACATATGTATTTATTTATTTCAGTTTGTTTACCAGGGTAAATCACTGCTCATTTCTGACCAATTTCAGTCTCTGCCCATGGTCAAAAACTGACCAGACATACAAAATAGACAAGAGTACCGTAATGCATAAATGACAAAGCAGTTCAATGGTAGAGTAATCCTTTGGATACATAGTAAATCCAATGTACCCGTTTACAATGGCTACAAAAGTTTCAAAACATTCGAGAAATTAGAGTGTGAAAAGGATCAAAGAATCTTAGTGCTTAAGTTACAGTGGAGAAGAGTTAAAGCAGACTTAAGTGTAGAGAACTTGGAATATTAAGATGAATCTTTAATTTCAAGGGGGAGGGACTCCCACAGTTTGGGGTCAAGAATTGAGAATACGGTCACAGATATCTATCTTGGAGTGTGGGTGGATTCAAGTTTTTTAGATTGTATGTGGGGATACTCATTAGTTTTGGGGTTAAAGGAGAGAAGTTTTGGTTCATGAAGGAGTTTAAACAGTTGTAATCCTAGGAGCAGGTCTGCTCTTTAGTTAACTATGAGATAGTTTGCCTTGTTTAGTGTTATACAGTGGTGTTCATTTTTAAGGAGTGTGCAATAAATCTACATATTTTGTTTTCTAGTGTTTGAATAGTGGTGGAGATTTTAGTAGAAGCTTTTGATATAAGGAAGCTGAATTTGAGTTCAGGGAGTAGGAGTCCTTTCACTATTGCAGACCTGGTGGAGTGTGAGAAGAAAGGGGATATTTTTTGTGCCCAGAAAAGTAGGGGATTATTATGTATGTTTATTATCAAAATGCAGGTGGAAGTTAAATAAGGATCCTAAAACCAAGATACTTAAAACAGGAGAGACTTGCTGTTAGGGATGGTTGTTGTGATTATAGATTGTTGAAGTTTTATTGCATCTGATGAGTTTTTGTTTAATACTAAAAACTATAGATTTTGTTTTGGATGTATTTTGTATGAGGTTTTTGGTAGTAATTCACTCACTGAGGTGAATGAAGTCAGATTGTAGATCTTTCTGTAAGGTAGTTAGGGAGTGGTTGAAGTGGTTGAGGGCCATGTTATCTGTGTTCAGGAGAGGAAAGTAAGAAAAATTAAGTGAAAATGTATTGATTAGAAATGGAGGGCAAGAATAGATCCTTGAGGTACATTTTTGAGCAATGGAGAAGAGAAAGCGGCACAGGAGTTATAGCTCACTGACAAATGGCAGTTAGTCAGACAGCTTTGAAACCGAGGGATGGCACCAGGACTAATGCCTAGTCCTGAAAGATAGAGTATAAGAGAGGAGTGATCAACTTAGTCAAAGACTCTGTTGATGTCTATAAAAAAATGGGCGGCACAGTGGTGCAGCAGTTAATGCTGTCGCCTCACAGCGAGAGGTTCTCTGGTTCGATTCTTGACTGGGGTGCCTTCTGTGCGGAGTTTGCATGTTCTCCCTGTGTTCATGTGGGTTTCCTCCAGGTACTCCGGTTTCCTCCCACATTCCAAAGACATGCTTCTGGAGCATTTCTCCCCGGGCCTCCACTGAAAACAGAATCTGTGGAACCTAGTCAGACTTTCCCGGTCAACAAATGTTAAATAAAAAAATAAATAAATAAATAAAATGTACCAGAGAACATCTTTGTCCATTGACAGGAGCATTCCATTGGTCAAGGCCAAATAGTTATGGCCTTGCTCCTTCCTAGCCAGAAGCCATGTTGTATGTACCACACTCACAAATCATATGACAGCATTTATCATTAAATATGTTGATTCAGTAGATGACGTTTATTTGTTATCACTCAAAAAACACACTAACCAGTGACCTGTCTTTATCTTTCTACAGATCTTTGCTAATTTGTGGCAGGATAACTAATTCACACTTTATTGCAGTGTTCTAATACTGCTCTAAAAGTATGTTAGTGGACTATGAAAGTCTTTATTGCAGCATTTTAACAGAAGGAATCTGAACTGGTTGATACAATCATATAAGCCTAGTGTAAAAACCAACTCACTGCCATACAATGAATCAGTTTTTATCTAGGTCGGATATCAGAGTATTTTTCATAAAATTTGCTAAAAATGTCATGGTGTTAGGTTATGTACCCTTAGTCTTTTGATAAATAAGGCAATGCATGTATGTAATTATGCCTTTGTTCACTGTATGCATTTCAGATGTCTTTCATTTTTATGATATAATTTATTTTTTAATGCTTGTATTGCAGATATCTTAATTCAATATTCTCAAGACTAAACAATTAAAGGGAGTGTTTCTTTTAGAAACAAGCTAAAGGTAATTTTGTCATGCTGCATGGTCTAGGAGGAACTTTAAAGTAACACTGATAGATTATTAATTGTTTTATTTGAAGCTAACTTGTTTTTCAAGTTTAAACAAAATATTTTATTGAAATACTACTTAAAGAAGTTGCATATACGTTTAACTCCTCCAATTAGGATGCAGCATCTCAGGAAACAAAGTAAATCCTGATGAAGTATATGACTTATGTTTTATCTTCTACAGAAATCAAAAACATATTTTTGTGAGGAGTGGGCTTGACGACTTTTCCCTGCTTTGAAAAAACATCTGGATAAGTACTTTGCTGTAATTCATCTAATGACATTAAATTCACATGCACTGCAGAAATAGAACAGCTACTGTCAAGCGTAAGGAAGTCTTGGGTAAGTAGTGAAAACAAATATCATCTGGCTGCAATCTGCGTATATTTCCTGTTATTTATGTTTTTCAGCAGTTATTTCCTACCAATGGCATTTTCCAAAAAACAGACGTCTGACAGCT
>NC_056733.1:1098985441-1099057941 GCF_019279795.1 Protopterus annectens
ATATATATATATATATATATATATGGAAATATACAATTAATGTTTTTAAATCTGAACTATAAATTTTCTAAATCCAAAGAAGCTAAGACAAGCATCTAAAAAACATAACATTAAGTTGCACAAATATCTTAAATGAAAATGCCAATGCAACTATCAAACTTACAAGTGTTTTTGTATGATGGCAACGCCCCCTTACTTTCTATACTAACTCCATTTATTTATTTATTTATGCATTTATTTTTTGGCATTTGTTTAATGGTAAGTCTGACTGAACAATGTCATTTTTCAGTGGAGGCCCAGCTAGGAAAGTTCCACTATACAGATATCATGGACATTATTTACATTAATTCCTCATTTACAGTCAGTTTCATATATGACCAATAGTTCTATTATTCAGAAATCCTTGACAGCCGTTACATCATATACAAACAATTTTGATTAAAAATAGCAGTTACATGGGCTGTATAAATCATATTTTGAGATAAAGAGTTAGAGCAGCCCAAAGAAAGAAAGCAGGGAAGGAGACACGAGGAAGACAAAGCAGATGGGATGACAGACAAGGTTATAGTTGTGATAATAGTAAATTCCGTTTTGTGCCGCAGAGAGGAATGGCACAAATTCATATAGTTATATTAGTAACAGTTTAACCAAGGGGGTGCAGCTACAGAGACATTTGTCTGTCAGGTGTTGCTTCAGTTGGCATTTATAGTCTTTCAGGTTGCAGAATGTTTTTAAGAGGATTTGGATGGTATTGTAGCTATTAGCAATGCAGTGTGAGTACAGGTGGTATCTTGCATTGTTGTTAGGTTTAGTTATAGAGAGTAATAATTTGTCAGTAGAGAGCAGAGGTCTCTTAGTAGTGTAAGGTTGAATGATGGAATGAAGAGATGGGAATTTTTCAGGGCTGTGCAGAAGTTTGAAGATTGCTATTAATTTTGTGTACAAGTGCGAATTGTTTAATTTGAGACAGTTCAGTTGTTTTAGCGAGAGGCAACAATGCCCTCTATATTGTTCATTGGATACGGATTTGGCTACTTTATTGTGGTATTGTTCCAAATTGGCTAATAGAGATGAGCTGAGATTGGTTAGGATAATTGAGGCATATAATAAGAAGATCAAGGGCCTCCAGCAAGTGCCTTACATGGACTGACTAAATTCCTTGTTGCTATACTCTGTATCATATAGACTTCTTAAGGAAGACTTATGCCTGGCCTACAGAGCCATCCAAGACCCAAACCTAATGATTGCATATCTATAAATCAAATGGGTCTAGAGCTACACATTCCATGGACTTAAATATGGCCTGTGACTTAAGTAGGACATGCTGGATGGACAGCTTTATCTCCTAGTGACTGCCACATCTTTGGAATAGGCTACCAATTCATGTGAAACATAGCACCTCTGTGACACTCTTCAAGAGGAACCTGGATGAGTGGATGGGACACTGTAAATTTTTACCAGGGCTATCACCTACAACACACCTGGACATGGGCAGTCATCCCTAAATGCAATGTTGTTCTATGGTATTACATTGGGTTGAAACTACTAGGTTTAAAATGACCTCCAGGTTGATAGCCTAGTAATCTCCTATGACCCTTTGATAATAGGGATGGGGGTAGAAAAGAAATGGCTATGTTTGTCTAGCAGTCAGTAGGGTAGTTTTTGCTCTATAGAGGCAGCCTAGCTTTAAGTGTGTCTTGTTTGTGGTTTGCTGAAGGTTGAGATCAAATTTCAGGTGGTCATCTATAACTATACCTAGCAGTTTGATCAGGGATACCAGTTCTACATTGGTCTTATTGGATGGCAGTATATTAAAGGTAGTTTTCAAGGAGGAGAAAGAACTGGGAGTAAACAGTAGTCGTTCAGTTTTTTTTTTTAATTCAGGGGGAGTTGTGACTTGTCGAGCCAACCTGCTATGGAGTAGAAGAATTTCTTGATGAGTGTTTGGAACATGGATAGTGTCCCAGCAGCATATGTTAAGTGGTGAGTCATCAGAGTATTGTACTGTGGTGGCATCTTTGGCTGCTGTATTTAGGTCATTGATAAATAAGTTAAACAGTAGTGGTCCTAGGATAGACCCTTGTGGGACTCCAACAGATATAGGAAGGAAAGAGGAGAACTCATTTTGCCATTTCACTACTTGGAACCTATTAGTCAGGTAAGTAAGAAACCAGTTAAGTGGGGGGAGGGATAGCCCATAGGAAGGGAGTTTAGTAAGGGAAATTTGATGATTAAATATGCAAAATGTCTTGGACAGATCCAAGAATAAGGCTGAGGTTAGAAGATCTGAATTTCTATTGTGATTTAATATATCTTAGAACCTTAGCAGGGTAGTGGTTGTACTGTGATGGGGTCTGAAACCATGCTATGAGGGAGAGAAAAGGATATGAGAAGTAATATATGTAGTAAGTTGAGAGTGAATACATCTTTCAAAGATTTTGGATAAGGGTGAGAGAATAGCGATTGGTGTAGTTTGTGAGTTCATTGCTGAGCCGTCTTTATGGAGGGGTATTATATAGGATTTTTTCCATAGGGTGGTTTATTAGAAACAGGATATTCAAGGCTATCTGCAGTGAGTCTGAAATATTCAGATGGATGCTGGTCAGCCAGAGACAGTGGTTGCTCTATTAAGGGTGAGTGGATATTTTTATTTAATTGTAGATATTGGTACTGAAAAAAGTGAGAAGGCCTGCTGTGGCTTCATTGATTGGAGTTGGATGGCTGGATTTGTAGTCATTTTGTTTTGTAGGAGGGAGGCCACTGTATTTATAAAATGTGAGTTAAACTGTGAAGCAGTGCTTTGGGAGTTATTGTTTGGGGATGAGCTGGGTTAGGTTGATTTTCCAGGACTGAGTAATCTATTTACAGATTTCCAAAGGTTTTTTTGGATTGTTTGCTGATGAATTTTGGATGTTGCTATACTTTTCTCTTTAGTTTTATGCATTGTTTCCTATAATTTCTTAACTGTTTATATAGCTGCAGGGATGTTTGAGACTTGTTTTGTAGCCATGACTCCAAGGCTTTCTCTCTAAGGTGCATGCTTTGTGTTTTTTGTAGTTAACCAAGGAGCTGTTTTGTTTTTAACTGTTTTTTGGTTCTTAATGATGCTTGCTTTGCCAGGATATTTAGAAATATTGTAGAAAATGTGTCTACAGCTTCATCAAAGAGAAGAGTGTTAAATGGAGCCCAGCTGATCTGGAGCAGGCTGGAAACAAATATTTCTTTATTGAAGTTACTGAGGTTTCTGTGTTATAGTAATGAACCTTGTGGGGCTCTTTAGTGTGTCTGATTATGTAGCATAGCTGGTGGCCACTTAGACTATCTGGTAGGGTGGCACTTGTGGCAACATTCTTTGGGGTGGATGTTAGAATCCAGTCTAGGATGGATTATTTAGATGTGACCATGTTGTTAATTCCAGTTGGATTCTTGATCAATTGAGAGAAGCCACATAGCTGAATTAAATTTGTTTGGTTTTCTAGGGCAATCTTTTGCCAGTTTATGATAACGTATCCTAGCAAGATGGTTTCCAGTCTTATGTTTCTTAAAATCCAGGAGGGAATCCCTTCCAGGATAGGATTGTTGTTACCAGGTGGCATGTACAGTCCTATGATGGCTAGAGATTTGTGAGTATTCAATTTGAGGAGTGAGATGAGAAGTTCAGCATTGTTGAAAGTCGGTATTGTATCATGGTAAGTGGAGAGAGCTAAAGCATTTCTGTAGAAAATAGCAACTTCACCTGCTTTTCTGCTTGTTCTATCAGTCTGAGTGTATTATAACCTAGTGGGAGTATGTCTGTATCTTTAGCAACTTGCTTTAACCAGGTTTCTGTGGCTATGAAGAGATCAGGGGAGTAGTGGGCTATACAGACATGAGCTTCTGTGATTTTGTTGTTGAGACTTCTTAGGTTACTTTGTAATATTGTAAATCCTAGGTTGGAGAGGTAGCCTGTTGCTATTTCAGGATGTGTGGGGGCTGGTTTGGTGGGGTCTAGGGTTAGATGAGTGGATCAAGGAATGGGATATATAGCTCCTCTCCCAGTATTATTGCCCAATTGAAGAGTCACTTATATTTGGCCTTGAGTTTATATGTGATTTTGGATAATGATCAAGCATGTGCTGTTTGATGGTCACATAACAAGGAGAAAGGATCAAGTCCACAAACTAGTACACATTGGTCTCAGGCAACAGTTACAAACCAGTGGCAGTCCCATAATCTACAACCCCTACAGGTCATTCCTATTTACAGAACCTACAAAGTGCAAGGTCGCTGCAACCCCTACAATATTTAGAAAAAAAAAATCTTATAAACCCCAGAGTCCACCCAAGGAGACCACAGTATAACCCAGTCCATGACCTATAGTAGCCCACCCAAATGCAAGTTAGGACATGTTATGTTAGGTTATGTGTCTGTAGTCATTTTGTTGGACATCCTGAGACAATGTAGCAATTGTCTCATGTTCACAGACAGTCATTTCATAGGTTCATAGGTGGTATAACTGCCCTTGTGCCCCTTGTGAGCCATTTTAAGCTAATATATCTCTTGTGAGACTCAAACCCTGCACCTTGTGTTTTTTGGCAAAAACCCTAACCACCAGGCCACCCCAGCAACCCAAATTTAATTCTATAATAACAAACACCATTTGTGAGAGATACACATACACAATTTCAGTGGAGGCAAAAATCACAAATGCAAACAAGGTTGCCCACCACACACATAGACCAACCTATGCTGAGGCACTAAAAAGAAATCTTCACAAACCTCAAAGACTTCATAAGCCTATAAACAGTAAAGCCTATTTTCAGCAATCTGTAAAACACTCACCAAAAGTAGCACCAAACACCACACATACTCCTACAACCAGTGTAGCCCCAAGACCAAAGTCCATAAGACAAGCGATCACATTACCCAGGACTCTTCTCATAGGGGGTGTCATTGTATGACACACAGATACCCTACTCACTAGACTTTACAAGGAGAACATAACGGTTAGTTGCTGATCTGGATCCAGGATCCACCATCATACACATGCTCCCACGTCACTACACCATAGGTGCCAGTACAATTCTGTCATAGTCCCAAGATGTACTTCCCTGGACTTTATGAAGATAGACATTGTTGATCTCTCTGAATATGTGCCTCAGGCAGGTATGTGCCTTGCATTGAGCAGCATTCTACCTTCACCAGGAATGATACCACAGTATGAACAAAAGATGATTGACTTCAATAATTGGCTTAGTTTCTGTTGTCTTTTCAGGGCGATTCAATATTTGTCAGCATATATCCACATGCAAATCCCCATACCATAGCCTAGCAAGCTATATATTATCCTTTATGACCCTAGAATCCCATAGCTTGTACCTAGACTTCCTTGTGAAACTCGCCATTAAAGCAAATACTCTTTTCATAGGAAATGTTAACTACCCCTCTATAGACTGGGAAACATACACTGCCTCATACTCGCAGACACAATGATTCCTGGTCTTAATATTAACTCAGATACCCTTAACCAGACAATGCACACACCCAGCAGATGTTCAAACCTACTATAAAAATATAGCTGCAGGAAATGGCACGGTGAAATAAAAGGCTAACAGTAGCCCAGTGAAACAAGACAAAACGGTGTGACACTTCAGTAATATAAAATAATGAAAAGAATCCTTTATTTATATAAAATCATCAGTCACTGCGCCATTTCCTACAGATATATTTTATTGTTTGTTTGTGGTTCGTGGTTTCTTTGGTTCAAACATACTGGATCTGTTACTCATTAATACGGGAGTGTTCGGCATCCCTGTCCCAAGTGTCATGTCCTCACTGATGAGGAAGAAGCACAAAGCTGTCTCCTTTTCAAATAAAAATCAACTCAGTAACCCCAGCAAATCCTGTAACAGTCAGTAGCTATCCCAAAGTAAACTACACCCTATTAAGTGATAGTCTATCAAAATTCAATGCCCCTCCCAAACCCGAGTTCACAACAACCTATATGGAATTGTTCACAAAGGCCCTGTACAACCATGTAAGTGACTGTAAGAGGCTGCTGGGCCTACTAAAAATAAGCCCAAAACAAGCTCTAAAAATAAACCATACTGGTGGAATCCTAACCTTAACAGGGTATAAAAACAAAAGGAAAAAAGTCATGGATAAAATCAGGAGGAGCAACTCCCATAATAATAGGAGCTTTCTAATTAAACTAAACAGTAAACTAAGAAGACTAATCAAGTCCAACAAGACCAATTATGAGGTCAGAATAGCCTCACATGGTAAAGACAACTACAGGACCTTCTACAGCTATCTTCAAAACCTCAAAGACAGCAACATCAGTGGGCCAAACTGTTGGCTAATGGTGCCACCTTCACTGAGCAGAGCAACATAGTGAATTTGCTGGATGACAAATTAAGCTCAAACTTCATCCCCCCACCACTCCTCCCCCTGCCTTCCTCCAGGAAATATCTACTAGCATAATTCCCCAACTATTAATAGAAATCAGGTCCTGGCAGCACTTGCTAAGGCCAAAATCACAGCTTCAGTTTGCCTCGACAATATCCCGGGATGATTTCTACATAGCTGGACAAATGACTCATCAGGACCACTTGAGTCTATTTTCAACTATAGCCTCAAAATAGGCTTTGCACTACAAGAATGGAGGACTGCAATGGTTATCCCACTTCATGAGGGTGGACCATCAACTGACTTCAGAACTACAGACCTATTAGTCTCACTAGTCTAATATGCAAAGCTATGGAAAGAGTTATCATGGAAATGGTCAGCAAAGCAATAAACAACTTTCAGACACTGGATGCATCCCAGTTTAGCTTTGTCAAGGGAAGATCATGCCTACTAAACCTGGAAAACTTCTTTGAAAAGGCCACCAAGGCAATGGATGAGGGAAAATGGTGCATACCACATATCTGGACATTTGGTACAATACCCCACTTGAATATAGTTGCATAAACCCCTATATAACTCAATAGATTGCCAGCTGGCTCACAGACAAGACAGGAAGTCAGGATTGGTGATACCACCTCCACTAAAAGACCTGTCACCAGTGGGGTAAGGGCTCTGTGCTGGGTCCGCTCCTATTCAGTACCTACTTCATGGAGGAAATGGCTACTGTCAAGGGCCTTCAAGTTCACACATGGGCACCAGAACAATAGAGAGTGGAGGGCGGGGAGCCCCCCACTTTGCAGATCATCCATACCTCTGCCCTTTCGTTTTCTGGACCGCAATAACATCAGCACACGTATTTCCAGTTGTTTTGCGAGCGGGAACACATATTTATTCAAAGTTGTGCTGGGTTAGCGCCTGGAATGCAGAAATGGATTTTAGTCAAGCCTGACTGGCATTCTGATTAAATTGCAGTGTGGAGTGGGAACTGAATGCTACCGGAGGATGGAGTCAGTTGTGGAGTAAATACACTGTATATGTTAGAGGTGTGTGTAGGAGTCAGTTGTAGAGTAAGTACACTGTATATGTTAGAGGTGTGTGTAGGAGTTAGTTGAACAGTAAGTACACTGTATATGTTAGAGGTGTGTGGAGTCAGTTGTAGAGTAAGTACACTGTATATGTTAGAGGTGTGTGTAGGAGTCAGTTGTAGAGTAAGTACTCTGTATATGTTAGAGGTGTGTGTAGGAGTCAGTTGTACAGTAAGTACACTGTATATGTTAGAGGTGTGTGTAGGAGTCAGTTGTACAGTAAGTACACTGTATATGTTAGAGATGTGTGTAGGAGTCAGTTGTACAGTAAGTACACTGTATATGTTAGAGGTGTGTAGGAGTCAATTGTAGAGTAAGTACACTGTATATGTTAGAGGTGTGTGGAGTCAGTTGTAGAGTAAATACTCTGTATATGTTAGAGGTGTGTGTAGGAGTCAGTTGTACAGTAAGTACACTGTATATGTTAGAGATGTGTGTAGGAGTCAGTTGTACAGTAAGTACACTGTATATGTTAGAGGTGTGTGTAGGAGTCAGTTGTACAGTAAGTACACTGTATATGTTAGAGGTGTGTGTAGGAGTCAGTTGTACAGTAAGTACACTGTACATGTTAGAAGGGTGTGTGTGTGTGTGTGTGTGTGTGTGTGTGTGTGTGTGTGTGTGTGTGTGTGTGTGTGTGTGTGTGTGTGTAAATGTCCCCAGCAGGATACATCTGGTGGCTAGAGGTACTCAGGCTCAAACCCTGTACCTTGGGTAGAGGTAAAAAGAGCCTAAAGTCCCTAGCCACCATCACTTGCAAAGGAATGGTAAAACAAAACCTTTTATTCTAGCAATTTTCTAAGGTTATAAAATCAGCATTTGAAATGTGTTCCTAAACTTTTTATTCTAGCAATTTTCTAAGGTTATAAAATCAGTATTTGAAATGTGTCCCTATCTTTGGGTCTGTATTCCCTCATTATTGGCTTTGTTCTGTATTTTTGTGCTAAGAGGTTGAGAGCTATGGTGAGAAGTGAGAACTGAATTCACTACATGATATGATAGTCATTTAAGTTTGTCTTCCTGTCTTTCAAGAAGCTGCTGGTTTAGTTTAGTGGTATGTTGCTCTGACTGTAGTGCATAAGGTTCTGGGTTCAAGACTTGGCAGTGAAATGCATGGTGGTAACAACATTTTATGCAAGCAACTTTCCAAAATTATACACGCAATGTTTAAAATGTGTCCCTGTTTTATGGTCTTTTGCCCCCCCCCCAATTGAAAATAAGTTTAAGAAGCTGTGCAACATGCCTATGGCTTACACTCTACTGTGATTCTGTATTTATATATTGTGTGTAGAAGTAGACTGTTATCATGGAAATGTTCTGAAGAGGGCAGTTTTGTCATTATTGGTGCATGCATTCTGCTTCATTGCCTACTGGAAAAATGTTCAAACAATAAATTTTAAAATGCAATTGTGTGTGGAGGTAGACTGTTATCATGGAATGTTCTGAATAGGGCAGTTTTGTCATTATTGGTATATGCATTTTGCTTCATTACCTACTGGAAAATGTTCAAACAATAAATTTAAAATGCAATTGTGTGTGGAAGTAGACCTTTGTGATGGAAATGTTCTGAATAGGGCAGTTTTGTCATTATTGGTTAATGCATTTTTGTTTCATTGCCTACTGGAAAAATGTTCAAACAATACATTTAAAATGTGATCTAACTTAAGTCTAACAAGTGCGCTGTATTATACAAGAAATATAATTTAATACAATCAGGAAGGTGAATCAAGGAATGCATACATGTATGCATGGCCCTAAAAATGTGTTTGAAAACAGCCCAGAGGAAAGTGTGAAAGGTTCAAAATCAAGGGCAAATTTTAAGCTTTACTCTTGTTACCAAAGCAATGGATGAAGGTAAAACAGTTCACACCACATTACTTTGACCTGGCCAAGCCTTTTGACACAATCCTCTACTCAGGTGTAGTACAAAAGATGAATAATGTAGGAGCAAACACTTACATCACCAGCTGCATTGCCATTTTGGCTCACAGGATGCAGGAGATCAAAACAGGGGAAGAGACCAGTCACCAATGGAGTCCCCCAGGGTTCGGTGCTGAGACTTTTTCTCTTTGGCATATACATCTCAAAAGTGAAAGAAAATACCAAAGAGCATTTGCCAGCTAAGTTTGAGATGACTGCAAGCTAGGAGAAGTTATTGAATCCCCAAATGACTTAACCATCATGAAGGAAGGTTAGTCCCAAATAATAATTGGTGTCAAAATCTTACAATGCTGTCTGAGAACTGATCCAATTGTTTGGCATTTGCTAATTTGTGTGTACAGTGACCTAACTTTTGCCCAACATGTGCCCAGAGTCATAAGAAAGCCTTTCTATATTGCACAGCTTATAAACAAATTAATTGTGACTAGATCTAGAGATGTTGTTGTCCCCTTTTACAAAGCTCTCATTATGTCAAACATTTTGTATAATGCCAACTTTGGCATGTATCTGTCCAGCCCCATGCAACAACTGGAATACCTTTAGAAATACCTTACTAAAAGGATACAAGTCCTAAACAATAGGTCTTGCATGGACCACCTCAAAGATTTATTACTATACTCTGTATCCTACAGAGTGCTTAGAGGTGACATGTCTGGCATACAAAGCATTCTCTGACATAATACAGATGGACCTACTGAACATCAGCAAGTCAAATGGCATCAGAAATACTCAGTCCAGGTATCTAAACTGAATTTTGTGGAGAGATGGATATATATCAAAGATGCTACCACTGTTCCAGAACAGACTATCCACAAAAATAAAGCAAAGCTCATCCATCCATATTCAAATGTAACTTGGATCTAAGGATGGGTAATAGAAAATGTACTCCAGGATTTCCCCTCATGCCACTAATGGATAGAGGCAGTTCCTAAATGCTGCATCTGCTACATGGCCCCCTCAAATTATCTATGGTATGATCACAGTTGTTCTCACTAGGGCTAATATACAATTATCAGCCATGGGGATAGCTAAGACCAATCAGAAAATGTTAATTCAAGCACCAAAAGGGAATTGGCTAAGCTTAAAATGTCCTCCAAGTGAACCTATGTTGTGGTAGCAAATAGTTATAAAAAACATTTCCCTTTTTAGTTCACGAAGTGCCCCTGTCACCCTCCGCCCCCCCCCCCCAGTCTTTAACAGCTTCCAGTGCCTATGAGTTCACAGATGACTGCAAATTGGGAGCTATCGTAGATTCTCCCCATGACAGAAACATCTTACAAGAGGCTCTAACACAAACAAATGATTGTTGTCAAAGTCACAGACAAAACTCAATGCCAAGAAATTTATTATAGTATTTTTTGGGAAAACTGCAATACAGACTAATTACTCTGTAGATAAGACACCCCTAAGAGTTGACCCATTAGTTAGAGATCTGGAAATTTATATAGACAGCAATCTGGCCTTTGACCAACATGTGGCTAAGATAGTATGAAAATCATTCTATGTCACCCCACTTATAAGTAAGGGCATGGCATCTAGGTCCAAGGAAGTCATAATGCCACTTTATGTGTTCCTTATTAGACCCACAGTTGAGTATAATGCCCCCTTCGACATTTTCCTGACGAAACATAAACAACAGTTAGAATGCTCACAAAGGTTCCTTACTAGGAGAATACAGGGCATAAAGACATTGCCCTATACAGATCACCTTAAAGACCTATCTCTATAGTCTACCCCCTACAGGTTACAGAGAAGATATATGCCTTGCATGTAAGGCATCCTCAGATCCAGCTCGATGGACCTTTTGCGCATTCGCAAAACAAACAGCATCAGAACCACTAGATCCAAGGATTTCAATTTTGCTTTGACATTAATATGATATGTTGGCAACACAGATATGTGTCTCAGAGGATTCCCATGCTCTAGAACAGGCTCCCCATATATGTGAAACAGAGTTCATCCCTAGCCTTATTTTGAGAAATCGGAAAATCACTCCAGGTCTAGCCTCCATTTCTTTGATAGACAAAGGTAGGCAGTAATGCCCAAGATAACATATCCTCACACATTACCTCTAGAAACTTCCTAATGTACCCGATCCTAATAATTGCACATGATACATAGAGATGGAATTGGGCTGGATTACATGACAAAGCTTATAAAAATCCTGCTTGCCATGAGCCTAGTATATAACTATGAACCTATGAAACTATCAATATTCCGTCTGTACAACACACATTGACACTGATAATAGATAACATTGTCATTAGATATAATTTTGTAGGTGAAAATGCATTCATTAAGGAGGACTTGAGATTAAAAGACATGCTCTAAACATAAACATACATGCACACATATATGTATATGTGCACATTTGTGTGTATGTGTAGATAGAGAGGTAGATAGTTAGAACTACAAGAAACACCCAGCAAAGCTGAACTTTTCAGTCTGTAATAACATAAAGCTCCACCCTTTAAGGACAAACAAGTGTTTCAGCTACATTGCTTCTGAATGCACATGAGTTTTTATTTATTTATTATTTCTTGACATTTGCTGACCAGGAAAGTCCACTGGATAAAGAACCCATTTTCAGTGGAGGCCTGGACAGAAAAGCTCCACAACTAACAGTTATACATAGTTACAGGCAATAAACATTTGACAAATATAACATGCGGTATACTTTACAGAGATGTCATGACAATACACAAATATCAGCACTTGACAGAGTTGCTATAGACATTATATATAGGTTCTCTATTACGTGTTCGAAGACGCAAATGTTCAAATGCATCTTTACAGAACTTACAAGAGCGAAAATTTAAAACGGTGAAGGGGCATATAAGCAATTTCTTTCCCTGGGAAAGAAATCGCGTGGCTGCCTCTGTTACTTTGCTGTTTTCCCCATTGTAGTGTGATCTCGGAGTTGGTATATTTAGTTAGGGGCCACACTTTATTTAGTTTATAGTGATGTGTTTTTTTTTTTATTGGGCTAAGCGATTTCTTTCCCAGGGAAAGAAATCGCTTATATGCCCCTTCGTTGTTTTGCATTTTTGGTCTTGTCAGTTTGGTAAATACTGATTTGAAATTTTGCATCTTCGACGATATAATAGGAACCCACATACATATATATATATAAATAAATAAATATATATATATATATATATATATATATATATATATATATATATATATATATATATATATATATATATATATATAATAAATATATATATATATATATATATATATATATATATATATATATATACATATATATATATAAATAAATAAATATATGTTAGGGTTAATATGCCACAGGTCTCATAGGATTTAAACAAGGTCAAGTCAAAGATTTTGAGTTGACAGTGTGGAGTAGCACTAGTTGGAAAATAGGCTTTGAGAGAAAGGAGGAGAAAGGTAATAGGACATTGAACAGAGCAGGAAAGAGCAATAGAGGGACATTTAAGGTGTTAAGGTATTAGAGGTAAAAGGTAACAGTATAAAAATAAGATGGAAAGTGATATGGAAGGTAGTTATATTAGTCTGGTGGATAGATAGAGAAAGGAAACATATGTGAAACTTTTAATGTGGTCTAGAATTTTCAGCACAAGAACAGGTCTGATTGCTGAGGAAATGTTTCTTTATAGAAAGTTTGAATGCTTTCAATGAGTCTAGGAGGGTGATATCTGAGGGAAGGGCATTCCAATTCTTTGCAGTAGTATAGGAATAAAGGTTCTGAATGGCTCTTTGGTTAGGTTTGATAGTGGTTAAGGGTTGTTTGTTAGTGGGTCGCAGATTACGAGCTGGGGAATACGGACATGGGATATGTCTGGTTTGTAAATTATTTTATGAGCTAGAGTTAGTTGGATGGAATCAAGGTGGTATTGTAATTCAAGCCAGTTTAATTCTTTAAGGGCTTGACAATGACGTGATCAGTAATGTATGCCAGTTGCAAATTTATCAGTTTTATAGTAGCATGATTGGAGTTTGTTTTTGAGAGACTGGTGAAGGTTAGTGAAGATGGGGCCTCCATGTAGGAGGGATGGTAGTAGGAGGCTATTGGCAATAGTCTTTTTGGTGGGTTTGTCTAAGTAAAGTTTGTGACTGTACCCTCTGCCAAGTTTGACATTTGTTCTTTTTATAGTGCTATGTTTGTGTTGTTTGAAGGTAAGTTCATTGTCTATAGTAATGCCTAATAGTTTGGCATGTGTTACAGTTTCAATTTTTATATTGTTGTGAGAGTAAGTCCTATAAGAATGGTTTAGATGAAAATATTTTATCAGCTTTTTTTAAGTCATCACTGGTGCATTTAAGTAAATAAAGTCAAGCCTAATAAACTGTAGACAAGACATATTTCACCCTTTTCCTGAATTTATCAGGATAGCATAAGTAGATTGTTTTGGTCATACATTAGAAATACAGAGCTTAAGCTCAAGCCTGAGATCCATCACATTAGGGTGACTACAAAATATCCCAAACAACATCAAAATCAATGGGTAAAAAGTTCACAAAGACAAACCACTTAGTAAAAACTACAAGAAAGACCCAGCAAAGCTAAAGTATTCACTGTACAAAACCTTATATCTCCTGTAACAGAGGCTGGTGGGATATATGCAAATGATCCTTTAAGGACATACCAGTGTTTCAGCCACATGGCTTTTGAAAGCCCATGACAAAAGGGTGAAATAGGCATTTTAACAGTTTACTTTCCTTTGAAGCAAAGGCTTTTTTAGAAGGAGTAAAAGTAAAAGAGTTGCTGGAAGCCATCTTGGTGCTGCAGCAACTGACTGTGCTGAAATCTTGAGAGTGAGGCAAGAATGCCGTGTTGTTTTGTTTCATTTTTAAATATTTTTTTTTCTTTTTCTAAAGCTAGCAGTAATTACTTTGTTGTATACTTATTTGGTTCTGTATCAGCATTTAAATGAATGATAAACTGAAACAGCATACTTTAATGATGATTGGGAGAGGGTCATTTATTCATGCCACACAGTGGGCTAGATTATAGACGAAGCAGAAGTGAAGAAACTCATATATTTTGTTAGTGTTGGATGTTTGCTGTTCATTTAGGGGTACACAACCATACATGCAGTCTAGTGTCTTTTAGTTTCATTTTACTTTTTCCCTTGGGACTGATTCCAACTAACTTGATTACAGAAGGCTGTGTTTTTCCCAAGGCTAGCAGCAATTATTAAAGGGTATATTGTGTTTAAAAGTGGTTTCATATTAGTTCTTTGCCAGGCAGAAAAGTGATGCAGCATGCCTCTATGATGACTGGGGAGGGGCATTCATACATAGTGTGTAGTGGATTGAAAACTGATGTTCTGGATGATAGAGATGGCTAAATTAAAGAAGCTACTTCCATTTGAGTATGATGGATTTCTGCTGAGCTCCTAAAGATACAGGTCTCTACCAGTGACAGTAGCCTTCTGACTGTTAGCTGCATTTTAATTTCCAAGGGGACTGATTCTAGTTAAATTAACTGTCTCTCTCTCTCTCTTGCTCACCTCCTGCCATGCAGCACAATGGGCAATGAGCACTTTCCAAGCAGCCGTTGTTTCAGTAGCTGGTACAGTTTTATGGGGTTGGGGTGCGCACCTACCATCCTCCAGAAGGTATACCACATGCATGCACCTAGGGCCAGTTCAGAGTGTCCAATCCACATATCGCATGTCTTTGGGATGTGAGAGGGGAACCGGAACACCCTGAGAGAACCCACATGAACATAGTGAGGACATGCAGACTCTGCATTATAATTGGGTTTCTGTCCTTTGGTGTTCAGCAGTAAAGGCTTTAATTGGACAAGATTTATATGATGGCAGAGTCAAGGTATGGACAAGAGGATGAAAACTTTGCATGAACGGGGTGGGGGGTTCTGATGGGGGCATTTAGTGACAGTGAGGTATGAGGCTGTCATACCTTTCTTAGCAGCTGCCTAACATGTATTAGGTTCTTACCTTTGGATGTTATCCTTTTAGGGTTATACACCTGGTTTGTTGGAAGAGCAAACTGTCATCACTAAATGACATGGATGTCATTCAAAAACTTAGTAACTCCCTCTCCCAGTGTAAAGAAATGTCCTTATAGATCTCCCCAAGATGAGTGAGAAGAATGCATAGACTGCTAGAAGCTCTGGTTGGTCCAGCAGTAGTGACATCATCACAGTATGATGGAGGTCTTGGGTTTGATTCCTAGATGAGATTTAATACTATCTTTTCATTTCTAATGTTGTGAAATAACTAGTGATGCATATCACTAACGATATGTAAACAATAAATAAATACATAAATAAATAGGAGTTAGCATAATGGTTAAGTTGTTTACCTCACAGACAAAATATACAGGATCTGATTCCCACCTTTGAAAGACTAACTGGCTAGACTTAAAATGGCCCACAAGGCAGCTAGTCTAATGTTTACCTATGAACCTAAATCACAGAGTGGTCATTTTCCAGGCTGCATAAACTCCAAATCATGGAATTAGAAAGTTTCCAGAGTTTGAATCATGCAATAAACGTGATGACAGATATCCAGGGTATTCTGGATAAAAATAAAGATGTATAAAATTAAACTTGTATATTTTGAAAATGACTCCACATCTCAAAGGAAAGGGCAGGAAGGGCAAGTTCCACATAACTGAGGTATTTAAGAAAATTTACCATGTCCGATCCCTTTATTAGTGGGATATGAGGTGACAGGAACTACTGCATGTAATCTCTGATTACCTAGGCTATCCTCAGAGTAGACCCAGAAATTAACAAGGCTCATTTTAAAAGAGAAGTAAGAATAAGGGTATTAGAAGCAACGACTGGAAAATTCCCTGGGGCTGAACAGCTGCCAGAAACATTTTTTGGTATAACAAAGGAAATGGTCATCTATGATTTTTTTTCTCCTGTACAATTCTGCTTTGACAACAATGGAAATTCTATTGTGATGGCAGGATGTTATGATCTTGGTTATACACAAAGAAGGAATTTTTTTTTTTACAAACCTCATTTGCAAAGGATCAGTGAAGTTTTACTGTAGGCCAACAAAGTTTTGATAACACTATCATGACAGTACTATAACAGTAATACGATGAGTCAAGTCAGAGTCTTCTAATAATGCGGGCATTGGATGCCGAAAGACATTTAGCAAAATTCCCTAGTATTAAAGTAGTTTGTGTTACTGAAAGACTTTAGTCTATGTGGGTGATCTATAAAGACCCAAGGGCATGAATCACTGTTAACGGATGTCTCCTGCAGGTGTTTCAGATGCAGAGAAGGATCCTCAAGTGGTGCTCACGCTCTTCTCTTCTCTTCTCTTCACTACATATTTTGAAGTCCTTTAGCCAAGCTGATTTATAATTCAACAATCTAGGGTTATAAATGGGCAAATTATGAAATAAAAGTATCTTTCTTTACAAATGATAACTGATTTATTTATCAAACCCAGGACAAACTTATGAGTTATTCAACATTATGACTACATTTCATGAATGTTCTGTTTACAAAATCATGTTCATATCTCTGAGGCTATATGTACTAATTTTATACTATCTCAGTGTTTGCAGAATAGGTAAACCTTTTCTATGGAAGTATTACAGTATGAAATATCTGAAAAAAAAAAGTTGTCCTAAACCTAAAGGGAATGAGAAGAAATGTTAGGCAGAAGAAGTTTTTTTTCAAAAGGTTAATAAGTCACATATACGCATTGTGATTATGATCAAAAACAACCTAGCATTCTAGCTGTGTGAAAATTGGAACAGACATTGCTAATCCAGGTTTTGGAAGGTGCATGAACTAGAGTTTGAGAGATGCCAAGGTATGCTACTAGGTGTTATAGATTCAGGATTTTCACCTAGGAATGCTTTCACAGATACTTTTATACCCTTCATTTTTTTAAGGATTTGGTGGTTATGTTGACATTGTCAGTTTGGGGTAATGGACATCTGATGCCACCTCTTATGGGAATGCCCAAAGTTAGATGAAATTTTAAGTGGCTCTGTATGGTCTTTTGACTGTTATCTGGGGTAGTAGTACAGCCATAACTAGGGCAGGGTGATGGTGGTAGCTTCCTGGGTGCTAGTGTCAGAGAGACTGGCAGGTGATGATGATGATGATGGTGGAATACAGCACCAGCTTAAAGCTTCATAAAAGAATGCTGATACTGCATTTGTGGTAAAGACTGAAGTGCTCATTATGTGATGATTTAACTGTAGTAAGCTACTTGTTACATTACTAGCAAGCAACTTACTCCAGTTTTGGAAGAGAAGACGTTCTTTTTTTCCCATAGATTTACTGATCACAGTAGCAAAGAAGTCAGTCATGAAAAAGAGGAAGAACGTGATATCCACTGTGAAGGCTGCCAGCCTAGCTAGCTGGAATTTTGTAAATAATTATATGTTATCTGTGAATAGTAATATGATATGTATGCTTGTCTTATAAATGTAAGAAAACTATATGTTATGTGTATATTAAATTACTGGTGCAGAAGTATGTATTGACCTGTATATTTTGTACTGAGCTTCAAGAATGTAACCACAGTGCACACTACTGGAAAAGAACAGAGTTAACTTGCAAACTCTAAGACAATAAGTGAATTGTTTACGATGGTGCTTATCTCAGATAGGAGACAGAATGTCTGCAGCTAGAAATTCTTCTATTGTCTGGAAACAGAAATAATTACAGGTTTCAAAGGTAAAAGTGTTTAACTGTTTTATGACTTCCAGTTCCAGGCAAACTTCTGACAGATAAGTATTTTTGACATGGAGGAGTTAAATTGTAAGTTTCTGTTAGCTTGGGAACTGAAGGCAGAAGTGACAAAGAATTATGAAATCTGGGATAACCCAGCATAAATGTTTGATAGTAACTTAAGAACTATCTCAGAGAGTGAGTCTGTACATTTTGTATTTGTCTTTGGATGTAGAAACATCCTCTCACCAGCACTTGCCTTGCTCTGTAAGTAAGACTTAGATTACAGTGATTTCTCTTAGAGATAGATAGGAACTTAGTAAGATTAGTTTAGATGTTTTCTGTATTTATGTGAGACTGTCCTGCAATGCTGTTTTAAACTATTTCCTGTGATTCTGAACTCTGTTGTTACTTATTGAGTTGAGTAGTGTTTTGTGCTTTTATTATTTACTATTAAATATATTTAAACCTTTTAATTGTGGCTGGTTTGTTTAGAGATATTTAAGCTCTTAGAGTACTTGCATATGTATTTGGTGACACTGTATAGGCCACTCCTAAATAGCCTTAAAGTCTTGGTCACACTTACCATTTGGATAATAGTAACATTACACAGTAAAATTGGTCACTGTTTGGGAAGGACCTTATAGTAACTGGTAAGAGTGGTTGGTAGCAGCTGGTACTACCTTATAGTCTGGGCAGAAGGGAGCATAGCTAGTGAATCTGTGCCAGCCTTCCCTAGGAGTGTCTGCGTGTTTGTATATAAATTAAATCTCAAAGTGAGTGTATGTGAGTGTCAGCTACTTGGGTAGAGACAGGAAGCACTGGTTGGGCAGAGAGGGTGCTGGAGGTTTTGTCTTGACCACTTGGCTGAGATCTTAGCCCTATAGCTGTGCCAGTGGGGAGTCTTATTGGGGATCTGGAGAAAGAGGGAGAAACCAGCCCCAGACTGACTGTGATTTATCTGTACTCTTAAGAGATATTGTACTTTTACTGTGCGTGTACTTGTCATACTCCCAATGTGCATATTCCTTACTGGTGCTAGTGGTGAGGATTGAGGATCATTGATTACTGGGCCAGTGCAGGGGCATCACATCCACTATAATAAAAGAAGGTGTTCATTTAGATCTCTGTGTGAGATGGAATTAAGGAGTCACAGAAATATAGAGTTGAACATGTAAGCAAATGGAAAAGCAAAACAAAAAAACAGGAGTCCAACATCCAAAACGTTGGTAAAGCATGATAAAATAATGCAAAACTTTTAAGTACAACTCTTTCTCAATGCATGCATTGAGAAAGAGTTGTACTCAAAAGCTTTGCCTTATTTTATCATACCTTATTAAAGTTTTGGACATTGGATTTCTGTTTTTTGTTTTACTTTTATATTGTTGTACTTTGAAATATTTTAGCTACTAAGGGAATTTTCTTTCATGTAAGCAAATGGACTCAGGCAGTGGGCACATAAGACTTTTTATATGAAATTTAGTTTAGGCCTTGGAGGGTGTGGCACTTGAGTTAGCTTCCATTGGAAGTGGAGAAAATGCTAAGTGGAAATTTTTGTACTAAGATCTGTTATTTATTTACCTCAACATGTTATTTGTATTTTTAGCTAATTTGTTTTTGCACTAAGTATGCTGTTTGCTTAAAGCTGTATGATGAAAATAAAGTCTGTTTATAAACAAACAGGTAAATATCCAGTAATGCTCAATAGAATATTCAAGCTGACAAGATGCTCAAGCTACAAGTTCTTGCTTGCTTGCTGAACACCTATGTTTCCAGTTAAGATCTGTATTTCCATGTTTCCTTATATACTTGAAGTGCAAAAATAAATCTCTTGTATATTGGTACAGACATCATCGAGATTATGTCAATATCCTGTCGCCTGCAGGATATTGCTGTTCACTACAAAGTAGTCATCCTTTTAAATGGGCTAAATTACCTGGTGCTACTGCTGCTGGGGATATGGTAACATACATAGCTGGTTTTAAACACTTAAAGTCTGTGGTCATTGGGGGCCCTGATCAAGGAGTGCTACACCTGTACAAAGTTATCATATCATGGTATCTTTGTAAAAAAATTGCAAAAGCAAAAAAGATTGCGTACCAGTTTTCTACAACAGATACGTGGCAATGAATTTAAAGGGATAAAGAATCCCGAGGACTAAAAGGAATTACATCCCATGGAAATTCTGACACACTTTGGGTCGTACTGAAAAATAAATGTAAGTAAGTGCAGAGGCCAGACTTAGTTTTGTGCACTAGCTAGCAATGACTAAGCTTTCTAATTTCAATAAATATTCTTTATACCCCTGACTCAATTATCACTGATAGTACCCCCTAACTCTGTTAACCCAGATATAGTACTCTTAGCGTTGTCGCCTCACAGTAAGACCTGTCCGGTTCGATTCTCAGCTAGAGCATCTTCTGCGTGGAGATATGCAGGAATGGGCATACCTTTGTTGAAGGTTGTGCATCAGGGCTGGTAACTCAGCATGTAAAAATCAACTACCAATCATTAGCGGATTGGAGTTCCACTGTGGCGACCCCTAACCGGGAAAAGCCGAAAGACACAAACAAACTCATATAAATAGAAACTGAAATTAATTCTGGGAGATCACATCAAGTATAGCTTATCCCATGATGACTATTTTGTGGTATAACATATTAAAATATAATAAGAAGAAGACATTTTGATGCATTAACATAGTACAAATTATTTCTGGAGTTTTGCAGTGGAGATTTCTTTTAAAGACAACTTTCTTGTACAGTTTCCAAGATATTTAACTTAACAATATTTAACTTTATACACAGTGAACTTTACTAGAGGACAGGGGTGTAGCTAGGATTTTCAAATTTGTACTCACAGCTCTCAAACTGCTACCCTCTCCCCAGCCAAGCTATGGCCATCCTCGTAATTCACGGTTCGTTCTTTTAGTGTCGATGAAGAGGTATTCGCTGTAACGCCTCTTCAGTAATATAATATAGATTCACTCAAACTCGGTTCCTTGAATTGAAAATGAACCTGAAAGTCAGTTCTTTGAAAAATGCAGCATGGTGGTTGGGGTAGAGGATTCATGCTTTTGTTTTCTGTAACTAAGGTACAGGTTTTGAGCTTGAGTAAATTACTAACCACCTGCTACCCCTAACTAGGGTGTTTCATTCACACACACACCCCTACCTACCTCTTAGTGCAAAAAATATGGACAAAACCTAAAATAAACATGTACTACATGAACTACAAAATGAACTGGCACCCCACCTAAGTGTCATGTTTAATCATAGTCTCACCTCAGGCTTCGTGCCCACTGAGTGGCACACAGCTACAGTTATCCCGCTCTACAAGGGAGGATCCAACTTGAATCCCGGGAACTACTGTCCCATCAGTCTGACAAGCCTGATCTGCAAGGGCATGGAACGCATTATCATGGAACTTATAAACAAAGACATTGGCAACCTCCAGACACTGGACCCCTCCCAGTTTGGGTTTGTGAAGGGCCGATCTTGTCTCCTGAATCTGATTGACTTCTTTGAATCAGTCTCCAGAGCTGTGGACAAGGGTAAGGAGGTCCACACAGCCTATCTAGACCTTGTCAAGGCCTTCAACACCATCCCCCACTCTGGAATCATAGATAAACTTACTAAGCTGGGCATAAATCCCTATGTCACTCGATGGGTTGCCAACTGGCTTACTGACAGAACCCAGACCGTAAAAGTAGCCGACTCCAAATCCATCTCCAGACAAGTGACAAGTGGAGTATCTCAGGGTTCAGTCCTGGGACCACTCTTGTTTGGCATCTACTTCTCTGAAGTACAGGCCAACACTAAGGGACTCTGGCTAACAAAGTTTGCAGATGACTGCAAACTGGGAGCCATTATTGAATCCCCAAATGATGTGGATATTCTACAAAAGGGCCTTACAGAAACAGATGCCTGGTGCCAGAGCCATGGGCTCAAGCTTAATGCCAAGAAATGTATAGTCATCCCCTTTGGAAAAAAACATGTACCCATGAACTACCACATAGATGGCAGGACACTAAACATTGAAAGTGCGATGAGAGACTTAGGGACACAAGTGGACAGTGGTCTCACTTTCGATAACCACATCGCCACAACAGTCAGGAAATCCTTCTACGTGGCACACCTCATCACTAAGGGCATTTCATCCAGAAAAAAGGAGGTCATTGTCCCACTGTACTCATTCCTCATTAGACCCATTATAGAGTATAATGCCCCATTTGGTATGTACCTCACAAGACATCTGCAACAGCTGGAAAGGCCACAGAAATACCTCACTAAAAGAATCACAGGCCTAAAGCAGATGCCATATGCTGACAGTCTAAACAAACTCCAGCTATACACTGTGGCATATCATCTACTCAGAGGCAATCTCTGCTTAACATACAAGGCCATGTCAAACCCTGAGCTGTTGGACATGCTCCACTTAAAGAAATCCCAATCCCTCAGAGCCACACGCTTCAGGGATCTAAACCTTATCATCACAATGAACAAAACATGCTGTAGGGATAGGTTCCTGACCCAGAGACTACCCATACTCTGGAACAGACTGCCCATACATGTCAAGCAGAGCACCTCATTGGCCCTCTTCAAAAGGAACCTTGATGATTGGATGGGAGATAGGAAATTCACCCTGGGGATCATGTCAGTCACCCTACTAGACAGGGGCCCAGAGAAGTAAATATTGTGGGAAGAAATTTCCATGGAATTGTTATGGTTAGGCTTGCATAGGCCTTAGGGCCGATAGCCTAGTACCAACCTATGAACCTATGAACAGGGACAGATATTAAAAATGCTCTCGTGAACTTAGAAAGTTGCTAGAATAACAGGATTTGTGCTAGTATGAGAAAGTTGCTAGAATAACAGGATTTGTGCTAGTATGACTTTTTCTAAAGGACATGAAGTCTGAAACTGAAATGTCTGTCATTATTTAACAATTTCAGCCTTCAATGATTTTCTAGAAAATCACAAAATTTATGAGGAACAGACAAAAAATATGAGGCAAAAATCTGGACATTCTGCAAAATTTGGACAGTTGAGAGGTATGCTACCTACCTACCTCACACACACACACACACACACACACACACACACACACACACACACACACACACACGCACACACACACACACACACACACACACACACACACACACACACACACACACACACACACACAAACCTCTCAACCTCTTAGAGCAACAAACTCATAAATAAAACTGAGGCAAAGGCCCACAAATAAGGACATTTTTTTAAATATTGCTCTTATAAACTTAGAAAGATAATAGAATAGAAGTAGGTCTTGCATTAGTACGAATTTTCTGAAAGGTATGAAATCTGAAACTCAAATGTCTGCCATTATTTTCTAACTTCAGTCTTTAACGATTTGCCACTATTTGCCAGAAAAACGCAATTTTATGAAAAACGGACCAAAAATGTGATGCAAAAATATAAAATTGCCAGACAATACAGCTGGAAACCTGTCAAAGAAGGGACACCATTTTAATATGAGCACAGTTAACTTAGAGCAGCTGACAAAATTAGAGAATCTACATGCATTTCTGAAATAAAAGTAATGTATAACTCTGATCATTACAGTTATTTATAAAAGTAAACCCTCCACGTTTTCTTCCAAAATTGCTATTTTGCGGAGAGATTATTAGGGGGAGAGCAACATTTTGAGCCAAAATTGGGGACAGTTGAGAGGTTTGGCTATTCCTAATTCTATAAAGCGATTTATTTGCACATACCTCTCAACCTCTCAATGCAGGAAATCTGGACAAGGCCAAATATATTGGGGGAACATACAAACAGTACTAAAAATTGATCTTGTATAAACTTAAGACAGTTGATAGAATATCAGGTCTTGCTTTAGCATGCCTTTTTCCCCAGATTGTGACGTCTAAAACTTAATGTCGGTCATTATTTAGTGACTTCATTCCTAAAGGATTTGCCAGAAAAGTTTTATTTTGCATTTTACAGCACGAACACCAGTAAATATCTGCTAAACAAAGCAATGCAGTCTCACAATGAAACTAGACTTAGCATTAAAATTTCTCTGCCCTTGAAACTTACATTCATTGAAACAGCATTAAAATCCACATTCAAAGAAAATACATTTTGCCAGTGGCAGATAAAGATTAACTTTGGGCTGTTTTCAAATCATAAGCCCCTTGCACATGAAACATACACGTGCTCTTTGATACACCTTCCTGATTGTATTAAATTATATTCCTTGTACAATACAGTATAGTTGTTAGAGAGCGTTTTAAATTTATTGGTTTGAACATAAATTGAAACAAAATGCATGCATCAATAATGACAAAACAGCCCAGTTCATAACATTTCCATCATAAAAGTCTACTCAAACTTCTACAGTCCACCAGTATCAGTAAATATGCATAATCTCTGAACTAGTAAAAGCCATCTACATAATTCCACATTAAAGAAATCTGTAACTAATGAAGAGGCTGCTGCTAGCAAACAACTTTATATTTCATGGTTTCATCTACAAATAAGTGTCTGTTGCCCTTGAGCAATAAATTGCCTATGTTGCATTAAAAACAATGATACGCTAGTAATATTGCAATAGGGAATGGATAGCAAACTGATAACAGGTTCATAGTTACTACTAGATATCTTCACCAAAACAGACTACAGCATCCACCCCCTCCTTTACAACACAGTACAGTATCAGCAATGCATCTACCTACTGTGGGAGAAGAACCCACAGCCTTCTGCATCTAAAGCAAGCACACTACCTGTTGTGCTATTAACAGTACAAGCAGACTCAGCATAAGCAGCACTAAACTTTAGTTCCCCTGCAGCTCTCATCTCCTTGTAAAATGTCAACACTCAACTGTATCTCTGAACTTTGAAGCACAAGAAATCTGGAAAAAGCCAACATTTATTGGGGGGGGGGGGGACAAAAGCCCCAAAACCAGGGACACATTTTAAACATTGCTTGTATAATTTTGGAAAGTTGCTAGAATAAAATGCAGTGTTATCACCATGCATGTCTTGAACCCAGAACCATATGCATTATAGTCAGTGCAACATACCACTATGCTAAATCAGCAGTTTGAAAAATTGAAAGACAAACATAATGGCTATCGTTTAGATAGCTCTCAACCTCTTAGCACAAAAAAACCTGGACAAACAAAGCCAATAATGAGGGAATACAAATACAGTTCTCACTTCACACCTTAGCACAAAAAACCTGGACACACAACAAAAACAATAATGGGGGAAATACAACTTCAGTTCTCACTTCTCACTTCTCACCATAGCTAACAACCATTAGAAAAACAAATCTGAACTAAGTTCAGAAATGGTGGTAGCTCTTCTTACCCTGAAGCAAAGGTACAGGGTTTGAGTCTGAACACTTATAGCCAGCAGGTGTATTCTTTGGGGGCATACACACACACACCCCTATCTGATAATCTGTTTGTGACACTCGATTGCCTTCCATCTTCACATTTCCTGCTCGCGATAATCCATTTGTGATTGTCTTCTTCCACTTGCTGCTCACTACTGCACATTTCCCGCTCTCGACCAGCCGGACATGACGTGAGCTTGCTTCTGACTGGCTTGTATCCCCCATAAAGGAGCCAACAACCTTTAAAAAATACGTACTTTTTTTTTTAAATGCTACCCCCTCTTCTAAGAAGTTGTACTGAAATCAGTACAGTGCGTATGCCTCCCGACGTCCCTGTTAGAGGAGATAGAAAGATGAACTTCCTGTAGTACTCCTCAGCATTACCATTTACACTTATTCATGAACTTTGGCATAGATTTGGCAGGGCTGTCATAGATTACTACTAGGCTAACTGCCCTTGTGGGGCATTTTAATTCTAGCCAATTACCCCATGGGAGAATCAAACCCTGCACCTTGTGTTTATAAGGTAAAAATTCTAATCATTATGCCAACCCTCCATCCTGAGGAATGGCCTCCTGCCTTTGAACACAGGCATCTTGGAAGCAATTTTTGTATATGCGATTAAAGCATTTCATTGTTTTTATATAAGGATTGTTCATAGTTGCCTTTGGTATTCCTTTCCATTTCTTGCAAAATGTCATTGCATTATCCAGGCATCGTTTGAACAAACTTCAGACTGAAACTGAGCATTTAATAAAAAAACATTTAACTTAAAAGGCAAAAGCAGCTTTGGAACATTGCAGTATATCAATAGACAGAGTTAACTATAAAGGCCACCAGCTTCTAACAGATATTTGAATAGAGTCTGACCTAAAAAGAGTCCTTTTCACAGTCCTGTGTCATATGACATCTAATTTGTGTCAAAATTTTAGCAAACAGCAGTGTTTAGCAACAGTAACACTATTACTGAGTTTCCAGTGTAATCCGTGCAAATGGTCCCCCAAACCTGCATACCATCTAAGGACTCATAAATACAGAGGTTAGGAGTTGGCATAATGGTTAAGGGGTTCACCTCACAGGCAGAAGGTACAGGGTTAAATTCTGATGAAACATGGTTAGGCTTAAAAAAACCTGGGATCATTGGCCTAGTTATCACTTATGAATTTGTGAGTAAAATTAATGCAGTTCTTGATTATCAAATACGTTGTTAAAAACAACAATACAGATGGTGTATAATAAAGCTTAGAAAGCTTATTTAAGTACAGTGGAGTAGGATATATTCGTAGAATTTATTCTTATAGTCTTCACTTTCATAATGACAGTACCTGGGCAAATTATTTAGCTACCCCTTGTATAAATTGATCATTCATAATGTGTACCATTTACCTCTTCAAGTGCAAAGAAAAAAAAGAGTAATAAAAACTGGAATTTAAAATCTTTGTCCGTCTTTGTCATATGTGATATACAATTACAAATCCCATTCTTGTTGTATTCATAAAGAAATAACATGGTATGAGACACAATCTTCCCAATAAATATTCCTTTGAAACAACACCAAACCCCTTGCAAGCTATGGCTACATTTTCAGAAGCGTTTGAAATGGTATTACCAGTAACTTGGGAAAGCAATTAAAATAAAATCAAGAAAATTCAATGTTTCAGTTAAGCACAACAAAACATATAAATGCCTTTTCAGCTTTTTACAATCTTACTCAAATGGAAGGGCAGTGTAGCAAAGCCACTTGGCATGGGAGCCAGAGAGTGCTATGCAGGGGGAGGACAAGCTAGAAATGATGAGGGAATTGTGTTGAGGAAGAGCCTTCAGGAGGCAGTGAGAGATGTCATCAAAATTAGTGGCAGACTCATGGCAGTCAGACCCCAGTGTAAGGATAGGGCACTGTTCATAATCTCAGCATATGCCCCACAGATGGGTTGTGATTTCAAGGAAAAAAATGCATTCAGACAGCAGTTTCAGGACCTTCTAGATCAAGAAAGACAATATGAATTGGTGTTGATAATGGGTAACCTAAATGCACATATTAGGGCAGACAGTATAGGATATGAGGACTGCATGGGTCTACATGGATGGGGCATCAGGAATAAAGGACAGGGCATTCTAGACTTCTATCTGGCAAATTGCCTGATGGTGGCCAACACATGGTTCAGCAAAAGAGACAGTCATAAGATCATATACAAAAGTGTCCAACATACAATTCACTTAGACATCCTCGTAGTAAAGAAAGGTCACTGGGGTAGAATCAGCAATTACAAAGTCATTTACAGTGAAACAGTTGGTCCACAGATTAAACCACTGGCTACCACAATTAGCTGCATCCAGTGGTTAGAGAAGGCACTGAGGTCAATAGAGACTAAGTTGAAAACCTGGAATATGACTGGAGAGGAAGCACAAGAGCTCAAGGAAACACTCAGGGCTCTAGCACTTCAGGAAGAAGAGGAAACAGGTGGACTTGTAGAACAATGACAGCACCTGAAACAGCATGTGTGAGTACTATAGAACAGATATATGGTCAAGCCAGGTATGGAGATAAGGTACATAAGGAAAGCTGGTGGTGGTGTACAGAAATCCAGGAAGTCATCAAAAGAAAGAATGAGTGCAGGAAAAGTGGGAGATAGAAAAGATGGACCAGGCTAAGAAAGAGTACTGGTTAGCTAACAAACAGGCTAAGAGAGCAGTTACAATAGCTAAGAACAAGACATTAGAGGCACTCTACCAGCTTCTGGAAAGAGATTCAGCAGATGGCACAAAGAAACTATCATGTGGCAATGCAATGGCAGAAAGATAAAGAAGATAGGCATCAGATAGGGGATATCAGCAATAATATTCTCAACAGTCCACAGGACATCAAAGGCAGAGGGAAGGAATACCTCCAGCAGCTTCTAAATGAAGAAACCCCACTGAAGTTAGCTTCAGACACAATCTACAATGAAAGAAGAAGCCAAGGAGCCCACCCTAGAAGCAGTAAGAACAATACTAAAGAAAACAAGAACAGCAGCAGACTCAGATGACATCACTGCAGATATGATCAAGATATTTGGTGAGTTGGGGACAAATGGCTCCTGAGGGCAGAACTGTAGCTGGCTCAACCAGCACCCTGTGTTGTACCATGAACATATGCCCCACCCACTCACTTCTTCAAGTGAAGAGTGAAAAAAGACTTAAAAGACTTCTGCAAACCTGCAAAATGCCATGCCAGTTGTCAAGCTTCCTGCAGACAGTGCCCAAACCATGCACCCTCAGCTCTTCAAGTGAATCATCATCATCATCATCATTGTCTTTCGGCTGTTCCTGTTAGGGGTCGCCACAGCGGATCATCTGTTTCCATTTCTTCCTGTCCTCTGCATCGTGCTCTTTCACACCAACTGCCTGCATGTCCTCTCTCACCACATCCATAAACCTTATCTTAGGCCTTCCTCCTTTCCTCTCACCTGGCAGCTCCATCCTTAGCATCTTTTTCCTAACATACCCAGCATCCCTCCTCATCACATGTCCAAACCAACGCAATCTCGCCTCTCTTGCTTTGTCTCCAAACTGTCCAACCTGAGCTGACCCTCTAATATACTGATTCCTAATCCTATCCATCCTAGTCACACCCAGTGCAAATCTTAACATATTTAACTCTGCCACATCCAGCTCTGACTCCTGCCTTTTCGACAATGCTACCGTCTCCAACCCATATAACATTGCTGGTCTCACTACCCTCTTGTAGACCTTCCCTTTCACTCTTATTGTACCCATCTGTCACAAATCACTCCTGACACTCTTCTCCACCCATTCCATCCTGCCTGTACTCTCTTCTTCACCTCTCTTCCACACTCACCATTACTCTGAACTGTTGATCCCAAGTACTTAAACTCATCCACCTTTACCAACTCTACTCCCTGTATCCTCACCATTCCTCTACCCTCCCTCTCACTTACACACATATATTCTGTTTTAGCCCTGCTGACCTTCATGCCTCTCCTCTCTAAAGCATATCTCCACCTCTCCAGGGTCTCCTCAACCTGGTCCCTACTCTCACTACATATCACAATGTCATCTGCAAACATCATAGCCCACAGGGCCTCCTGTCTAATATCATCTGTCAACCTGTCCATCACCAGTGCAAATAAGAAAAGGCTCAGAGCTGATCCTTGATGTAATCCCACCTCCACCTTAAACGTATCTGTCACCCCCACCGCAGTCCTCACCAATGGCACACTACCCTTGTACATATCCTGTACCACTCTTACATACTTCTCTGCCACTCCCGACTTCCTCATACAATACCACAACTCCGCTCTAGGCACCCTGTCATATGCTTTCTCTAAGTCCACAAAGACACAATGCAACTCCTTCTGACCTTCTCTGTATTTCTCCAACAACACTCTCAGAGCAAAAATTGCATCTGTAGTGCTCTTTCCTGGCATGAAACCATACTGCTGATCACTAATCATCACCTCCCTTCTTAGAGACAAAAGACTTCTGCAAAACTGCAAAATGCCATGCCAGTTGTCAAGCTTCCTGCGGACAGTACCCAATCCATGCACCCTCAGCTCTTCACGTGAAGAGAGAGAAAAAAAAGTATGCATCTTCTTCTGGTACACCAGAAACAAACTAAAACACACCACCCCTACCTCCTGCCCCATCTAATCAGGTCATATTTATGCATTCTGCTGCTGCCCCTTATTTCTCTCATTAAAAAAAAAAGAGTTTATACCTGCATGGCGCTGAGGTTCTAGTTAGAAAAAAATATTTTCTCTTTGAACTGTAGCAAACAAATCAAAACAAATGTAGCAAGCAGTTGCTTCAGTTAATTCCCTGAACACAACACTACAGCAATCAGCAATCTGTTTTTTTGTTTTTTTTTAGTTTTTAAACTGTAGCAAACTGCTTACAAATCACAGTGCAGCACAACTGGAGGGGGAAAACAAACAAAGAAAGGTATAAACAGTTGTACAAATCATATAAAATAAAGTGAACCAATGTAATAAATCAGAAAGGAAGGCAGGCAAAATATTAGGATGCAATGGATAAGACATCACAAAATATTTTTTCTGCTATATAACCAGTTGTTAAAACAGATTCTAGGGCAATGTGCAGGTCAGCATACCTCACTCTGATGAAGAGACAGGTAGCACAGTAACAGATCTGAGGACAACAAAACAGGTGCATTAAGTACACAAAAGGCCATTAAATGAGACTCCCAAACAAGTAATATGAGATACAGAAACATGTTAGTAGCTTACAACTACTTCAGTGAAGAGCATAAGTGGGTAAGACATTAAAAATAAAGATAAACACGAGAGCAAAGAACACAGTCAGAAGATAAAATATGGATGAGTCAGTGGGATGTGCACAAACATGTCTTTTCAGAAAGGAGACTACATGATTGGTGCAGCTTTTGTGAGAACATGATGTGGTAAATTAATAAAGTCCAAAAGGAAGGTATGCAGGCATCAGGTAATTCTTAGGAATGTTGGAGAAATCTGATGACAGTATAGCTGAGAAAAGAACAGAACAGAAATGCCTAGTAGTGTTTACCTGCCATATAATATATGTTTTAATATTAAAATATCAAAATAATTTAAATATAATAGAATGACAATGTAACATAATCCATGATATCCTGCTCTAAAATATGTTCCTATATCACATAAAATGTACTTTGCTCATAAAAGAATGTTACTCTAAAATAATCCACAGGAAGACTTTCTGATGTACTCTGCCACAAAATTTGTTTTTTATTTCACATATACTTCCATAGTAACAGAATATCACTTTCAGATGATATACATGAAGAATTTCTAATATTATACTTTATATTTCAGTGTCATCTCCTCTGTAATGAAGATGTAGAAACAAAGGTTCATCATACTGATGACTGCTGCAGTAGCTTTAGCTGTATGGGTTATATCCTGCCAAGGATGTAACAGCCGATCAGCTTTGATAGCTTCAGGGCACCTTCCATGCACCAAAACTGTCAAGCAGCTCAAGATGAGTTAACTGAAAGATAAGTCTGGGTGTGAAGCCCTTCAGAGTTTTACTGCTGCCGAAGATTACACTCCTCTGAGGCTTTTGAGGATCGACGGTCAGCTTGTGGTTTCCTTTGCCGGGCAGATGAGTTCCCTTTGGAGAGCAAAACTTCTATTTTCTTAATTTTGTTAATGATGTATTACTTTTCTCCTCAGGAAAGTTATTTGAAAGCTAGGAGTGTTGTATTTTAACAGGATATCTCGAGACTGTAACAGACTTTTAAACTAAGAGCTCATTTTTTCGCAGTTTAAACGTGGTGTAAAATAATTGAAAACATCTTTTTCTGCAAAATTGTCTTTGTTTTACTTATGTGGGACTGGCATAGTGTTTTAAAGTGCTTCTTCTATGCTTTTCTGTCAAAAAAAGTAACTGGTGGACTGGTAGCATTTACTGGCAATTGCTAATTATGTTCCCCAGGAAAGAGGCACCACTTTTGTCTTGACCATGGAACAGACTACCCATCCCATGGTCAGTCCTTCTTCCAGCCAGAAAAAAAAAAAAGCAAACAGCCTTTGCCTCCACAGCAGGCTAGCAATTTGCTTCAGCCACAAGTGGGTGATTCTGCTGAGGCCATTTGTTGTACCGCAGACCATTTATCTTTTACCCTGGATCCTTTTGGTGTGGTGCCTACAGCCACTGTGGACCAGGGGTAGCCACATCCTCTGCAGCTGTTCGTATCCCTCAGTGGACAAGGGAGAGCAACTCTTGCCAGTCCTGGAAGGGGGAACGGAATGTTTGTTGCATCAGAATGCTATGCCCATCGCTGGGGAAGCCACTACTGCCATTAGTAACACAGTTGTCTCCATTTTTCCTGTTTAAAAAAATATATATATATATATATATATATATATATATAAAAACTAAGCATCCATCTACTACTCCTTAATTTTCTTTGGATAGGAGTAGTTTACTGGGTCTGATAAAAGAAAGAGGGATATCTCTTTTCTTGAAGTGATTCAAGATTCTGAATCTGAACAGGAAGATGCAGAGATGGCTATGTTTTTTTTTTCAGATTTCTGATTCAAATTAGGAGAAGAGATGCATTTCTAATTCTCCCCATGAGGGTTTCTCTTTCTCTAATACTATTACCAGAATGTACCATTGTTTTCTGTGGGAGAATATTAAGGTTTCTATGTCCCTCAGAAAACAGAATGAGTTTCCAGAACCTACACACATTGCTCCTTTTCTGTCCACTTTAGAGGATGTGTTTGTTACTGCCTGCAATTTTTCTGATGGTCAGTCAACTGCACCTAAAAAGGCAGATAGAAAGTATGCAGTTCCTCAGTCTTTTAAATTTTTATTCACTATTCCCAAACCTGACCCAGCAGCTATAGCTTGAGTTGATCCCACTTCCGCTAAGCACTTTGCTAATTCTAATCCTATTCTTTCTGATAAGGATGGGAAAAAGATTATACTTTATTATACTTTATTATACTTTATTATACTTTTGCAACAGAATTGTCAAGCTCAAATGACAAATTGTGAAAGTATGAGGATTTTTTTGCAGTCTCTTCATGTGAGAGAATAATCATCTTTAAATAATTTAGTTTTTTCTATTGTGCAGATCACTACTCATTCTTTGCGGTGTGTGTATGACTCTGTTGATACTTCTTCTAGGGCTATGGCCACTGGTAATATTTTGAAGAGGTTTGCACGGCTGCATTCTCAGAACCTCCAAGATGATGCTAAAATGAGGTTTTACATTCTCCTTTGGATAGAGATTTAATGTTTGGTCCCTCTGTTGCAGAGGTGATCAAAAAGTGTGATGAAAGGGGCAAGCTTATCCAGGAAATCTCAAAGATTTTGCAGTCCTCCTTTTCTAAAATGTCCAAAGGATTTTCTATCTCCTTATCCAAATTTGGCAAAACAAAACAAAAAAAACAATAAACAATCTCAGCAAAACACAGGTAAACAGACATTTAAGAAGAAATAGCAAGGTGTTCAAAAAAGAAGTATAATACCTCCCAAAACCATGAACAGTCCATTGAGTCTGAATGACTATTCAAGAGAATCTGTGACACCCTCCCTCCCTGGTCCATTTTCTCTTCCAGAAAGTCTAAATATCCATTTTTTTTCTCTTTGGCAACAGGTTGTTTCAGATAAATGGATTCTGAAAATCATCCATCAAGGTTATCGATGGTAATTGTAGGAAATTCCTCCTTTCCAGGTGGTCATTCCTCATCCTCCAGATCAGGCTCTTTTGTTTTCACTGTTTCTTCATCACATGCTGTTCCAAGGAATGATGGAACCAGTTCCTCCTTCCCAAGTGCTGAGTGTTTTTTATTAAAGAATGTTCCTAGTGCCAAAGAAAGAAAATTCTTGGAGACAAGTTCTGGATCTTTCTTTCTGTCCCAAACCTGTTTGTGATAGTGTCCAAATTCAGTATGATGTCAATTCACTACCCATGAATGCTTCTTCTTCTTTCAAGTTTCCTGGCAATGCTAGACTTAAAAGATGCTTACCATCACATTCCTGTTCATCCAAGTTTCAGATGTTTCCTAAGATTTTGTGTGTCTGGATCACATTACCAATTTCCTGTCTTACCCTTTGAACTCTCCACTGCACCAAGAGTCTTCACAAAGTGTCTAGCTTCAGTTATAGTTCATTGCAGGCTACAGGGTATCCACAGTCTCCATACTTAGAGGACTTGCCTATCTTTGCAAAGTCTTTTTCAAACTGTCAGGAATCTCTCTCTTGGGTGAGAGATCTCTCACACAAGCTGGGATTCCAAGAGAACATTCAAAAGTCTATCTTGACACACTCACACAGACACTTCAGTTCAAAGAGCTTTTCTTCCACAGTTAAAAAAGATATTTATCTGTATCTATTTCTAAGGGTTTCCATGAAGAGTTCAGTTACTAAGAGGGAATACCCAAGGATTTGAGATGTCATAGCATCTATGATTCTCATGATACCCATGGCAAGACTCCACATAAGAAAGATACAGTGGTATCTGAAATCTCTTTATTCCCAGCATCAACACCCTTTATCTTTTCAGATTAAAGGGGTGGGATTTAGAAGAGAAATCCTTTGGTGAAGACAATAGATATCCTTAAATCTAAGTCTCCCCTTCTCCCTCCCTGCTGCAAAGCAGTCAGTCACCACTTTGCTTAAGGAGCAGTTTCAGGAGGGATAAAGGTGCAGGGGGTGTGGGACATCATATACAGATGCAAGCACAGAAATATCAAGGAGATGCTTGTATTGATCAAAGCGATCATCTCTCTGAACCACCTTTGGTCCCCGGGACATCTTCAAGTGGTTACAAACAATACCACATTCATGTGGTACATGAACAAGCAAGGGGGATCCAGGTCTAACCCCCTTTGCAAACTATCCCTGTAGGCTTGGGATATAGCTTCACAGCACAATCTCACTCTACAGGCATCCTACATTCCATCAGAGCAAAACGGTGTGGAAGGCAAACTGAGCAGGACCAGGGCAGACCCTCATGAATGGAAACTAGATCATGGGGTCTTCCAAGTTTTGATCCATCTGTGAGAAGTTTCTCAAGCAGACCTCTTTTCCTCCTCTCTGAACAATCAACTGGCAAGATTCTTTTCCAGGACTCCATGCAAGAAGGCCTAGAAGACATATGCCTTTTCTTTTCCTTGGACAGGAGTGTTCTTGTATGCTTTTCCACATTTTCCACTGAAATCCTGGGTACTTCTGAAGATTCATATGGAATCCCCCAACATCACTGTAGTGACTCAGTTCTGGCCCAGGCAACTGTAGTTCTCCCTTCTTTTGGAAATGGTCAGGTGCTGTTACTACAAACATTCTCACAAACTGGATCTACACACACACAAGAACAGGGGTGTTTGATACACCCCTGCATCAATCAATGTCAGTTGACTGCTGGGATGTTAGGGTCTTAATTCCTTTTAGGGACCTGAGGACATGCAGTGGGCACTAATGGAGATAAGAAAGCCTGCTACTAGAAAATCATATATTAACAAATGGAAAAGGTTTTCTAGTTGGTGCCAATAACATAACCAGCACCCATTCAGGTTCATAGGCTCATATTAGGTTACGACCACCAGGGTCTTTAAAAGCCTAGCTGTGTAACCCAGCCCAATTTTATCCCAGAGTTCTGTGGATGGCTATATGGTAGGGTATGTGAATAAGGAGGTAGCTATGGGTTATTTGGGGGGGATGTTAATTGTGAATTAATTTATTTACTGTCAACCTCTGTCCATCAAAAATGAGGGGGGCATACTGGGGGTGAATATGCAATTTCTCATCCAATGATCAAGGTTTTTTTGAAACAGGGTCAGAGATGAACTTTACTTCATGTAGATGGGGAGTTTAATCCATAGTGTAGGGATCCTTTGAGGCATATATTGGTCCCTCCAGCAGGTTATTTATGATACAGACAAAGTTCATATCCTTGGATCTAGTGTTTCTGGTGTTGTTTGTCTTAAAGATGTACAGGAGATCCATTAGAACTGGATCCAAGGGTGCCATATATGCTAGGTCTGTCCTACACAGATCATCTCTTGGTAACGAGAAGGAGACTGAGTGCATAGAGAGGACCATAAGGCAATCTGTGAAGGATGAAGTATTTGTATCCTGGATTCTCCTAGTGAGGGTTGGGAGGGTGGCCTAATGGTTAAGTGTTTGCCTTACAAATACAAGGTGCAGGGTTTGAGTCTCACAAGGGTCTAATTGGCTAAGCTTAAAGTGGCTCACAAGGGCAGTTAGCTTAGTACTAACCTATGAAGAACATTTGAGGGCTTTCCATCTGTTGCAAGTTCCTTGCTAGGTATATGCCAAAGGGGCATTGCACTCAATGATGGGTCTAATAAGGGCTGAGTAGAGTGGTTATATTACTTTCTTGGGCCTGGACACTTTTCCCTTCTTGTGAATTGGGTGAAATAGCATGATTTTATTACTATCTTGGCTACATGTTGGTTAAATGTCAGATTACTGTCTACATATGTTCCCAGATCACTAACTATTGGGTCAGTTCACAGAGGTGCTTTATTGATGAAATAATTAAATTGGATGGACACTTCCTCAAAGGGCATTATAATGCATTTCTTTGCATTGAGTTTTAATCCATAGCTTTCACACCAGTCGTTTATTTGTGTTAAACCCTCTTGCAGAATGTTGATGTCGTTGGGGGAATCTATGATAACTCCCAGTTTGTAGTCATCTGAGGACTCGGTGAGCCAGAGGCCTTCGATATTATCCTTGACTTTCTGGATGTAGATGTCAAACAGGAGCAGGCTCATCACAGAGCCCTGGGATTCTCCACTGGTGATTGGTCTCTTGGTTGAAGTGGTCTCACCAATCCTGACTTCTTGGGTCCTACCTGTGATACAGCTGGCAATCCAGTGAGTTATGAATGGATTTATGATTGGTTCTGAGAGTTTGTCAACAATACCTGAGTGGATTATTGTATTGAACACCTTGGTAAGGTAAGGTAGGCAGTATGCACCATTTCCCTCATCCATAGCTATGGTGACCCTCTCGAAGAAGTCTACCAGGTTATGAAAGCAAAACTTTCCCTTAACAAAGCCAGACTGGGATGGGTCCAATGTCTGTAGGTTGCCAATGTCCTTGTTGATCATTTCCATGATAATTCATTCCATGGTTTTGCATATTAGACTTGTCAGACTGATGGGTCTGTAGTTTCTGCAGCCAGCTGATGGTGCACCCATATAAAGTGGGGTGACTGTTGTCGCCCTCCATTCACCTGGCAGGCAACCTGTTTTAAGACTATAGTTGAAGAGTGCTTCAAGTGGTCTTGCTAGGTCATGTTTTAGGCTATTTAGCAGGTAACCCAGTAATATTGTCAGGGCCCACTGAAGTTGTGTTTTTGGTCTTAGTAAGCACCTCTAAGACCTGCTCCCTGTTGATAGTTGGTGAGGATACGGTAGAGGGGATTTTTCAGAGGTAGTATAGGGAATGGGGGTGAAGTTAGAGTTAAATTAATGAGCCAGTAGATCTGCAATGTCACCATGGTCAGTGAAGGTTGTGCCATTTACCACCAGTTCTGCACACTGCTAAGTATTACCTTTAAGATTCCTGACATAGATGAAGAAGGCCTTCTGATTGTCTTTAGCTTGGGAGGCTCCATCTTTAACCCCTGTCTGTACTGCTGTTCATCTAAATATGAGAAAGGCACTGTAGCCTTCCACTGCAATAGTACTTTCTGTAGCTTTAAAGGGCTAGTTATGATTTCAGGGCTAGGAGTTCTCTAGTTATACAATATTAGCATGAGTTACTATCCTATGGTCTTTCTTATTCCTCTATCAATGGTCATTTATCAGCCATTTTAGCATGTCTGTCCATGGAGGTTCTCAAAATGGAAAACAGTTTCATTAATTGCTCTGACCTCAGAAATAAGGGGATCTGAGTTGCAAACTCTTATGGTTCATAGGTGTGTGCTGGGCTAATGGCCCTGGGGCCTTTACAAGCCTGGCTCATAGGATTACCCTGGCATTGTGCCACCCAACCTTAGCTCCTAGTGCCTCTGTTGAGTAAAGCCACTGGAGTGATCTCTGGGGTGAATTTTCTATTTCCCATCCACTTATCAAGATTTCTCATGAAGAGGGCCAGTGAGGTGTTCTGCTTGACATGTATGGGAAGTCTGTTCCATAGCATGGGCAGTCTCTAAGTTATGAACCTGTCCCTCCAGCATGTTCTGTTGATTGTGGTAATGAGGTTGAGGTCTCTGGAGCATGTGATGCGGAGGAATTGGGATTTCTTTAGATGTAGCATTTCTAACATACCTGGGTCAGACATGACTTTGTAAGTCAAACAGAAATCGCCTCTAAGTAGGTGATATGAAACAGAGAATAGTTGGAGTTTTTTTAGTCTGTCCATATAGGAAAAATGTTTAAGGCCTAGGATCCTCATTGTGAGGTACTTTTGCGGCCTCTCCAGTTGTTGCAGATGTTTAGTGAGGTATATGCCAAATGGTGCATTGTACTCAATAATTGGTCTAATGAGGGACGAGTAGAGGGAGACAATGACCTCTTTCTTCCTGGATGCAAAATCCTTAGTAATGAGATGTGCCACATAGAAAGACTTTCTGACCACAGTGGCAATGTGGTGGTCAAAAGAGGTTGCTGTTAACCTGTGTTCCCAGATCTCTTATAATGCCTTCTGTGTTCAGTGGTTACCATCGATCTAGTAATACATGGGAACTGGGTTTTTCCCAAAGGGAATGACAACACATTATTTGGCATTGAGCTTAACGCCATGGTTTTGACACCAGTCGTTGGCTTCAGTGAGGCCTTTCTATAGGATGTCAACATCACTCGGGGAGTTAATAATAGCTCCCAACTTGCAATCAACTGCGAACCTTTAAGCAGCCAGAGTCCTTTCATGTTGGCCTGGACTTCAGAGAAGCAGATACCAAATAGGAGAGGACCCAGGACTGAACCCTGTGGGACTCCACTTATGACTAGTCAGCAGTCTGACTTGGGAGTCAGCTGCTTTCACACTGTGGGTTCTACCTGTGAGCCAGTTTACAACCCACCTAGTGATATAGGGGTTGATGCCTAGCTTAGTGAGTTTTTCTGATTCCTGAGTGGGGAATTGTATCAAAGGCCTTGGCTAGATGTTCTGGTGACTGACTCAAAGAAGTTGACCAAGTTGAGCAGGTATGATCTACCCTTCACAAAACCAAACTGTGTGGGATCCAGAATTTAGAGATTCCCTTGTGAGTCAGCCTTATCTCATTTTTCACTGGGACAGGGCTTCTTTGAGATCTAATCTTTCTTTTTTTGCCGTAAGTGATATTGAAGTTTACTTTAAGCCAAAGTATCCATTTCCCTGTTTTCTTTTTTGAACCTAAACATGAGGTAGAAATGATACTCCATACCTTGGATGTCCACAGACAACTTAGGTACTATCTTGACAGAACTAAAGCTTTCAGATCTTTGGATTAATTGTTCATTTCTTGTGAAGGTAAGAAAAATGGGCAACCTATATCAAAACAGACTATTTCCAAATGGTTGTCTAAGGCTATTGCCTTTTGTTATACTCACTATAATAAAACTGCAGGCAGGGTCCAAGCCCACTCTACCAGGGCCTTGGATTCAACTGTGGGTTTTTGGAAAGGGTTGGATTCTAGAACTATTTCAGAAGCTGCTATTTTGTCCTTTGTACATATTTTTACAAAACACTTTAAGCTTGATTCCTTCTCTTGGTCCAGATCGAGCTTTGCTAGGACCATTCTTCAGGGATTTCCGGACTCTTCTCCTTCTGCCTCTCAAATGTAGTTAGCTAAGGTAATCTAGCCACATAGCTAAGTCTACTGCAGCAGTGATCAATATGAAGAACATAGTACAGTTCTGCAAGTAAAACGTATCAGTAGATGTTCGAATAATCACCGCTCCAGTAACTGATCCCTCCCTCCAACCCTTTTGTTTTTTGGTGTATTTTCATGCCAGGGTGGGGGTATTTAATTTTTGTTGTCCCTAGCATTATCCTTTCAGGGCTCAGCCTTCCTCTCTCTGCTGGCAAGAATGCTCTGAAGGGCTTTGCATCCAAACTTTTCAGTCAACTCAGCCCAAACTACCTGACAGTTTGGGAGTGTAGAAGTTGCCCTGAAGCATTGAAAGACCATTGCCTGTTATATTCTTGGCAGAATATACACCATATAGCTATGGCTACTGCAGCAGTGATCATTCAGGCATCTACTGTTATGATAACTTTTACTTAAACAGCTATACATTTCCCTTTTGTACATGAGCTTACCTTGCATACTATAAATGAACCAACAAAAAACAAAAAAACAATACATCACATTGCTTCCTACAGCAACTAGATTACCTTTCATTTGGAAAATAAGTTCCACAAAGACTATAAAACGAAAAGCAAACAAACAGTGCTATACAAAGGTCTGGGTGTGTCCTTGTGAAAAAAGTAATTAAGGCTTGACAAAAGTTTAAGATACATTTTATTCACATCAGTATACTATTTCCAGCTGTCCAAATATAAGCTAGCATTTCAGTGACAGAATATTTATTTTCACTGCTTTATTATGTAAACGAATAAAACACAAATGTAGACTCAAACTCAATCTTTCTTACTTGATTAGAACAATGTCTGGCCTATAATCAGACACACTTAGTCACAATTACTGGCGTCTGGTCTGATGAAAAGTAAAGCATCATGGCAGACAGTGATTTATTTTTTAAATTTACAAAGCTTTGTTGAACAGCATGGCTCTCAGATGGAGCTAATTTTAAACAACATTTCCTCATTTTGCTTTATAATAATTACATGTGCTATAATGAAAGGATTTGTCTGTCATTCAGTGTTAAGATTCTTAAGCAAAAGTTCTTTAACTGTTGCACTAATAAAACATTTTGTAACTGTGGCGTAACATACATCAAGTACACCGTACCTCACTATTTCAATTTGTTAGCAACAGTTGCATGTTTTGCCTGTTTGTTCCACAATTTTACAAACATTGTTACAAGTTTTGGAGGCAGAAACTTACAAAATAATCTACAGTATGTTAGGCTATACATTACTGTCTGCCTCTGTCTATAAGAGACACGGGGGCCAGACTTGGGGTAAATTTCCGATTTCCCATCCATTGGTCAAGCTTATGCTTAAATAGGTTTAGGGATGGACTCTGATTCACATGGATGAGGAGCATGTTCCAGAGCACAGGGATCCTCTGAGACATATAGGTCTTGACGTGAAGAAGAGTCAGGCTTGACTAAATGACTAAACAGCAACAAAAACAACACATATTTTTTACAATAGAAAATTTACTACAGCTTGGCTCACTTTTCATGCATTTTTATTTGGAAGAACAGTAGCATTTTCTCAGATACTCACAGCTTTCCTTACTAAGGGAGTCAGCTGAAACTGATACATTGCTGTCTGAACTGTATAGGGGTCAGGATTTGGGGGAAGATGTCTGTGGCAATGGACAACATTAGAAGATAAGTATGGAATGAATTTTTTCATCTGCACTCTTGTTTTTGAAGAATGGAGCTCTGAAAAAAAAACCCTGCACACTGTCCTGCTCTGTATTCATAAAACCAAATGGAAATGTGATATATAAAGAAGATGCTGACATTTGTGTTATGGCGGATTCTGTAGTCATCTATTCTAGTGTTATATGTGGGTGGCAGAGCTGAAGATCAAGGTCTCATGCTGTGAATAAAGTCTGATTCCCTCATTCTCTACTTCCCGTCTGTGGAAATGAGTCACTTAACTAGACAGCCCCCTGGTCTAATTAAGAAACAGGGAAAGGTTATATAATGGTATCCCCAGCACAATGCCTAGTCATTTCTTTTAGGGTTGGGGTCTGGCATAATGGTTAAGGTGTTTGCCTCCAGGACAAAAGCTACAGGTCTGATTCTCACCTTTGAACAGAAATCAGCTTGGCTTAAAATGGCCTGCAAGGACAGCTAGCTTAGTACTTACCTATGAACCTAAGACTCTAATGACACTGTTTTAGTTTTTCTTCCTTTGGATCATGGTATGTCTTGGATTGCTAACATGCCTCTTAAAACAGCAGAGTATACAGTGGATATAAAAAGATTACACACCCCTGTTAAAATGCCAGGTTTTTGTGATATAAAACAATGAGACCACAATAAATAATTTCAAAACTTTTCCCACCTTTAATGTGACCTATAACCTGTACAATTCAACTGAAAAACAAACAAATCAGTTAGGGGGAAAATGTAAAAAAATAAAAAACAGAATATGCTGGATGCATAATTGTGCACACCCTTAAACTAATACTTTGTTGTGTGTGCACACCCTTACACTAATACTTTGTTGAAGCACCTTTTGATTTAATTACAGCATTCAGTTTTCTTGGGTAGGAGTCTATCAGCATGGCACATCTTGACTTGGCAATATTTGTCCACTCTTCCTTGCAAAAGTGCTCCAAATCTGTCAGATTGCGAGGGCATCTCTTGTGCACGGCCCTCTTCAGGTCACCTCACAGATTTTCTATTGGATTCAGATCTGGGCTCTGGCTGGGCCATTCCAAAACTTTAATTTTCTTCTGGTGAAGCCATTCTTTTGTTGAGTTGGATGTATGCTTGGGGTCATTGTCATGTTGAAAGGTGAAATTCCTCTTCATCTTCATCTTTCTAGCAGACACCTGAAGGTTTTGGGCCAAAGTGACTGGTATTTGGAACTGTTCATAATTCCCTCCACTATAGCCCCAGTTCCAGCTGAAGAAAAGCAACCCCAAAGCATGATACTGCCACCACCATGCTTCATCGTGGGGATGGTGCTCTTTTGGAGATGTGAATTGTTGTTTTTGCGCCAAATGTACCTTTTGGAATTGTGGCCAGAAAGTTCAACCTTGGTCTCATCAGACCATAGCACATTTTCCCACATGCTTTTGGGAGACGAAGACTTGATGTATTGTTTTGCAAATTTTAGCCAGGTCTGGATGTTTTTTCTGTGTAAGAAAAAGCTGCTGCCTTGCAACCCTACCCCATAATCCAGACATATGGACAAAATAAGAGATTGTTGTCACGTGTAGTACATAACCAGTACTTGCCAGAAATTCCTACAGCTCTTTCAGTGTTGCTATAGGTCTCTTGGCAGCCTCCCTGACCAATTTGTGTCTTGTATTTTCATCAATTTTGGGAGGACATCCAGTTTTTTACAATGTCACTGTTGTCCCATATTTTCTCCACTTTTTGATGACTGTCTTCACTGCATTCCACGGTATATCCAATGCTATGGAAATTTTTTTGTACCCTTCTCCTGACTGATACCTTTTAACAATGAGATCTTGATGCTTTGTAAGCTCTCTGTGAACCATGGCTTTTGCTGTAGCAGGCAACTGCGTAAATGTCAGGAAAATCCTACTAGGACAGCTGAACTTTATTTGGGGTTAATCAGAGTCTCTTTAACTGATGGCAGGTATGTACCCAAGAAGACTGAATGCTGTAATTAAATCAAAAGGTGCTTCAACAAAGTATTACTTTAAGGGTGTGCACACACAACAATGTATTAGTTTAAGGGTGTGCACACTAATGCAACCAGCTTATTGTACTTTTTTTTTAAATATTTTTCCCCAACAGATTTGTTTGTTTTTCAATTGAATTGTACAGGTTACAGGTCATATTAAAGGTGGGAAAAGTTTTGAAATGATTTATTGTGGTCTCATTTGTTTATATCACAAAAACCTGGTATTTTAACAGGGGAGTGTAAACTTTTTATATCCACTGTATTTATTTAGTGAAATGTTAACGATTTGATCTTCTTGCAGTCCATGGAATTCTTAAATCTTTAAAAGTCTTCTCCTACATAATGGTTCAAAAGAATTGATTTTCCAGTGTGCAACTTTACTTTCAGGCCAGCTCTCACAAGCAAATGTTATTACTGGAAAAAACATAGCTTTGACTGTAAAACATTTGCTGACAATATAATGTCTTCATTCTTTAAAAGCTTTACCAGATTTGACATAGTTTTCCTTCCAAAAAATCAGCAGCTTTTTAATTTAGTGGCTGCAACCACTATCTGAAACCCAAGAAAATAAAATGTGTCATTGTCTTCACTTCTTCATCTGTTTACAAAGAATTGATAGGGATGTGTGACATAATTTTATTTTATTGCGTTTTTTATGCTGAACAAAAGCTAGGTTTTTCATTTTCCACTTTCATCTTCCTGAACGTGCTCTTCGACTTTTCCTCACGTACATATTTCTCATTTACATACAATCACAGTTTAAAAGTGAAACTAGGCCTTGGTTCACTAATAAGGGTAAAATGTTACAAAGCCTCATGTTGCTTGCAGATGTTAAGCTAGGTTACAATTTATCTCCTTATTTGGAATCTGATTTGATGAACATTATCTTTGCCATGTAGACATGTAACTGTGGAAACAATAAATCATCTTCCAAAATGGGAATCCAAGTAACTGGCACAGCAAATCCTTTTTGGGAGTTATGTAATCAAAGGACAGACATTTAATTCAAGTCAGTCAGTTTACTCAGTCAGGTAAGGAAGTTACTGTAATCTGCCATTGGGAACATATCCTCGGGACAGAGCTCAACTTTCATTCAACTGCATATAAGGACAACTGAGAATTCATTCTGATTAAAAAAAAGACAGTAAGGGCTCAGTTCAATCAGTTAGAAAATAGTTTGCTAATAGCTAGTGCTTTCTAAACATTTGCTTGTTTAGATGCTCATTTTTCTTTTTGTGAAAGTTCTGAACTACTTGCTTATCTGGAAAGGAAATGTCTTAGCATATCTAATTAAAACAAAGTGTTGTGTTACTCACCTTTAAATGCTTGTGACTGACAGTTTATTTCTTAGGGTGTTATGAATTTTTACTATGCTTCCTTCAACTGCATGGTCTCCACTCTTTGATGGATGACTGTTACCATTTAGTTAATGAAATGTTATTTTATTTAAAGGATAAACAGTACAATATGTTCTTGTTTTATTAGTTTTGACTGTGAGTAGTGATATTGTAAACTGTGAAAGATAGGGTGTTGGTAATGGATAGTTATCATTTAACCCCTCCAGCTATAGGGAATATTGTGTGTGAGGTGTGTGTGTGTGTGTGTGTGTGTGTGTGTGTGTGTGTGTGTGTGTGTGTGTGTGTGTGTGTGTGTGTGTACATCTCCATGTCTGCTTGTCTTTGTTTGCATGCAAAATAATTGTGGTCACGTTTCAACTACTTTGGTAAGGTTGCAAGGAAGGCAAAAGGCTCATTCTGAGGTAGATGATGACAAAAAAGAGAGAAGCCGTGCCAGAATGAGAGGTAGATGTGGTCTCATCATCAAAGGCCAATGAATAATGAGGGGAAACCAAACCACAGATGTCAAGGGCAGTGCCAAACCGTTTCCTCAGTCCAAAGAGGCAGATGACCTTAATAGCTTTATTCAGTGATTTGAAAGGGTTTGTAATTAACACCAAATTGATCAAGGGTAATTGGTGAGAGGTTATAACTCCTCTGATCAAGTGTAAAGAAGTGCATGACACTTCTAAAATGGTAGATTCTTATTGCACAGATTTGATAAAGTGAAGAACATTTTGTTTGTTTTAAACTTACTACTAAAGCTTATTGCAAAAAAATCCAGAGAGTATATTAGACAGATTGCAGAGCGAGTAAGTACATTGCAGAAATAAGCACTTACTTTTATAAGTATGTAAGTAGTTGTGAAGTCATTCTTGCCAGAGGACATTAGAATCTAGTTATTTTATCAGGAATGCAAAGAAAAACTACAAAAGTGGTAGGCACCAAAAACTATTAAAAAGTATAAATAAACGGACTCTGACAGTGGAAAAAAAACCAAAGTTGAGCCAGCACCAAATGTGTGACTAAATAACACAATTTAATGTGTAAAAATACATAACACTGGGAGAAGGGACATAACCCCCAACTCCCATACAAAACCAGTTTTGGCTCAACAGCCTTCTTCAGTGGAAGATAAAAATACATGACAAACACAGAACCAAAAGGTTCTTTTATACAGCAACAAGCAGAGTCCAACAAATCATCCCATTGGCTAATTCATAAGTGCTCATTCAAACTGGGAGGGAAAAGCCCTTCCTAGTTTAATGATCCATTTTCTCTCCTTAATATTCAAAATATTATGCCAACCAGCTTTGTCCCTACATTTCCCTATAATATGATCAATAATGGAAAATCTAAATACAGAAGTATTATGTTTACAAGTGTGTTTATATAGGGCATTCATAGACATTTTAAGTCTAATGTCACTCATGTGTTTTCCAATCCTGAGTTTCAAAGGTCTAGATGTTTGTCCCACATATAACAATGAGCATGTGCAGGTCACCAGATATATCACCCAACTTGCATTACAGTTGGCCAGAAAAGAAATATTGAACCCTATGGAAGTGATGTCCTTCGTGGTTCACTGTTGCAGTCATGACTGTAGGGTTCTTCCTGCCACCAGCAGCCCCCGATCAGCCAGAGTCCCAAAGTCTGGATCGGGCATCAGCTGAGGTCGCTTTTATCCTGACGTCAAAGTGCCAGAAAGTATAAAGACCTCAGCTGATGCCATTTCCCCAGTCTTTTTTGCCGAGCGGTGCCCTTTGCAGTTCACTGATGCTGGTCAGCCTGTTCCTGTTTGTTTTTGGATTTAATCCCAGGATTTTCATTTTATAAGATAAGTACCCCATTGGGGAGGTCTTTTTTTTGCTCCAGTCAGATGTCAGAAAAAGTTAATAATTGTATTTCTTGTGGGAAGCAAATACCTCATAGGGATTTTCACTCTTACTGTATTCCCTGCCTGGGTCCTGCCCACGATGTTGCTAATTGTGTGTTTTGTGCTAGATTTAATCAGTGTACTATTAGGCGTAGATATCACTTTGCCTTTTACTATTTTGGAAAAAGGTTTAATTATAACATGTCTTTGGATTCTTTTCCAGATTCTGGGGTGTGTAAGAGGTGCAAGGATGCAGACAGGCCTCCGAGGTCCACAGCAAAGGATGTTACTCAGTTATTGTCAGTTGCTGGTTCATCGGTCGTCAGTGAGGCACCTTTGCAGCCTCTGTCATCCACCTCTTTTGAACGAATTGCCTGTACCAACTCCGGTGTGGAGCTGATGGGGTCTTCAGAATTACCAGGGACTGGACCTTTGGATACTGCTCGCTCAGTTGGGTCCGGAGCCGGTAGGCAGGTACCGGCTTCTGAGGGAGTTCTCAGGTCTTTGCAGCTTCCTGTAAATGTGGATTCAGTTTTATATTCAAAGACAAAGTCTAAGGCTCCAGCTAAAGTGAAATGGCAAGCACAGGCACCTTTTGATCAGGGTCCTAGGCTTCAGAGGCAGATGCTTAGGATGGCTGAAGATCTCTTAACTATGATCAGGGGTTCACATCCCCCTCCTGACAAGAAGCCTAGATTACAGTCCAATTATGATTCTTCAGACCAAATTTCTGTTTCTTTTGCTTCTTCCCTTGAGCAGGATTATTCTTTTCCTCCTTATGAGGATTCTGATGCTGAAGATTCCTTTCCTTCAGCTTCTCCTCCTGAGGATTATTCTTTTGGTGAAACTTTGCATGATATGAGGGTGCATTTTCACTGGGAAGGGCAAGAATTCTCTGAATCCAAAAAAGGCTTCGGGATTTTCTTCTTCTCCCACAGCATAGGCCTCTGGCTATTCCCTCATGTACTGGACATTGTAGATGATGTTTTTTCTGAAGCTTCTCTCTCTCCTGATTCTTTTCCCCCTGCTCCAGTCAAACCGGATAGGTATTATAGGGTTCCAGATTCTCACAAGTTTCTTTTTAAGAATCTTTCACCTGATCCGGAAACAATTTCTCAGGGTCCTAAGGGTGTTAAAGTGGCCTCTGCTAAAAATCCTATTCCCTCTGACCAAGAGTCCAGGGCTTTGGAGAGATGGGGTAAAAAGTTTATACTTCTGCTACATTGTCTATTAGGGCTTTGAACTGTCCATTTCATATGCTGAAGTATCAGCAATACCTTTTGTCTGTATTTAAACAAAAGATGTCAGCTGTTTCTATTGGTGTGGATAATCAGGAGTTACAGGATTTATTGCATGCTATTGAACAGGTGGGTAAACATACCCTGCATTGTGGTTTTGATTCTTTGGAACCTTCTTGTAGGGCTGCAACAACTGGCGCAGTTATTAGAAGACATGCTTGGTTAAAGGAACAAAGCTTGCCAGATCAGGTTAAAGCCAAACTTTTGGATGCCCCTTTGCAGCACAATGTTCTGTTTGGGTCCAAAGCTGAAGAGGTATTAAAGAAAATGGAGGACAAAGCCAAATCTATGCAGATGGTTAAGGATTTTCTACAGGTGCAACCTTCTAGATTTAGCAGACACTGGCCAGCTAAACCTTGGTCCTTTCCGGGCTCAGACAGGTCTCAGAGAGGCAGATTCAGGCATTCCAGAGGTAGGGGACAGGCACAGACCCATTTTAGGAATAGGCAGTGGAGTGCCCCTCTCCCAAGGGAGGTGAAGATAAGTCTCAACCCTACCGAAAACAGTCTTTATGACTCTCCCTTTCTGGTTCCAGGGGCTCCTCTCCTGGAAGCACCTTTGGGAGGAAGGATTTCTCTTTTTTATCAAAATTGGAGCCACATAACCCGGGACAAATGGGTTCTGGACATAGTCTCAAGAGGTTACAGATTTCATTTCCACACCTTGCCAAAACTGAACGGTTGGCCAGATCTGCCAAATCATCAGTGGGCAGAGGCGCAATGGCAGGTTCAGTCCCTCCTGACTATGAGGGCCATAGAATTGGTACCAACTTTAGAAATAGGGCAAGGTTTTTATTCCAGACTTTTCCTGGTTCCCAGGAAGGAAAATTCGTGGAGACCAATCCTGGACCTTTCTGTACTAAACGCCTCCTAGATATACCAACATTCAAGATGCTCACTCTGCAGCAGCTGCTGCCTATGTTGGGCAAGAACGCTTGGATGGTGACCTTGGACTTAAAAGAAGCTTACCTGCATATTCCTATAAGGCAAGAGTGCAGAAGGTATCTGCATTTCAAAGCAGGCTCGAAACATTGCCAGTTCTCTGTGCTGCCCTTTGGCTTATCTACTGTGCCCAGGGTCTTTACAAAGTGCCTGGCACCAGTAATGGCATTTTACAAACAGAAGGGGATTCAAATATACCCTTATCTGGATGACTGTCTTATTCAAGCAGATGACAAAGACAGTCTACTTCGGCATCTAGCTTTTGTGCAGCATCCTCTTCAGTACCTCGGTTTCACAGTGAATCTAAAGAAATGAAATCTGGTACCCACACAACAGATTACTTTCCTGGGTGCTCTTCTGAGTACTACAACCCAGGATGGCTTCCTTGACACCAGACAAAAAAGTGCAACTGGCTTCTTCTTTCCGACACCTGGCTTCAATGAAACAGCTGACTGCAAGAAAAATTCTGCAGGCTTTGGGTTACATGGCTTCCTGCATTCTACTAATACCATATGCAAGACTGCATATGAGGAAACTGCAGTGGTACCTCAAGAGTGTATGGTCTCAGCATTACCACAATTTGGAAACAGTGATCACGATTTTGCCTTGTCTCCAGCAAGAGTTTCTTTGGTGGGCCGAAGCCTCTCTACAGAACAAGGGGAAGCCTTTTTGTCCTCCACCGACCAACCAAGTTCTGACAACGGATGCTTCAGATTATGCCTGGGGAGCCCACATGCACATGAGATGTCTTCAGGATGTTTGGACAAAGGAGCAAACACACCTGCACATAAATTTGAAGGAGATGCTAGCTGTACAGAATGCCCTGATAGCCTTCAGGGACCTTCTTCTACCAGGACAATTGTTGATACAGACAGACAACACTACAGTGATGTGGTACATAAACAGGTAGGGGGGCTCTCACTCTTACCCCCTGTGCAGATTAGCCATGACACTATGGTACACTGCTCTGACCTGCAGTGTCGACTTACAAGCACAATTCCTGCCAGGAAAAGACAACACTCTGGCAGACACATTGAACAGACACATTTTGGATCCACACAAATGGATGTTGGATGTTCGGATATTCAGGATGATTATAAAGGCGTGGAGATGTCCGGGCATAGATCTCTTTGCATCCCCTGAGAATCATCAACTTCCAACATTCTGCACCAGGACCTACCACAACCTAGCATGGAAAGTGGATGCCCTCTCATTCAGTTGGAAGCACCTCTCAGTATATGCTTTTCCTCCTTTGCCTCTTCTACCTCGGGTACTTCTGAAGATAAAACAGGACAGACCGCAAATGATTTTACTGGCTCCCAATTGGCCTCGGCAATTCTGGTATTCCACTCTGATGAACCTGGTTCAGGAGCCTCCCTGGATTCTGCCTCAAATCCCTCATCTACTGTCTCAACGGGATGGCCCGATACTACACAGTCATGTCAAAACTCTGAATCTTGCTGCATGGCAGATCCAGGGTCTGTAAACACCTCTACCCTTTCCAAACAGGTTATGGATGTAATCCTTGAAGCTAGATGGCCCAGCACTAGAAAATCTTATGCGGGTAAATGGAAAAGATTTTTCTCCTGGAATCAAGTCCAGGATGGTGATTCTGCTGTTCCAAACATTCCTCTGATTTTACAGTATCTGACAGAGTTGTTACATACGGGCCTATCTTTTTCATCTGTTAAGCTTCATGCTTCTGCTATTTCTGCACATTACGATACGGATCCTCTGATTTTTTCTCGTCCATTACTTAAACAATTTCTTAGAGGGGCTAAGAATATTCGGCCGCCTATGAGGGCTCCTGTTCCCACTTGGGATCTTAACTATGTTTTGGAGAAATTAACCTTGTCTTCTTTTGAACCTGCAGCTTCCACGGATTTGAAATTTTTGTCTTGCAAAACTGCTTTTCTTTTAGCTATTACCTCTGCTAGAAGAATTTCGGAATTGCAAGCACTCATGGCTGTGGAACCTTTCCTTATTTTTCATCAGGACAGGGTATCTCTACGGACTAATCCCATCTTTATGCCCAAGGTGGTTTCGGCAATGGCCTTGAATCAGTCTATTCATTTGCCTACCTTTTATCCTAATCCTCAAAGTGAGGAAGAAAGTCTTTTGCACTCTTTAGACGTGCACAGGCAGCTTTGTTTATACCTGGACAGGACCAAGATATTCCGGAAATCTGATCAGTTGTTTGTCGCTTATGCTCCTACTGTTCAAGGGAAAGCAATCACTAAGCAAACTATTTCCAAGTGGATTGCCCATTGCATCAAGTTCTGTTACTCTTATCATGGTAATCCAGTTCCTGTTAATGTTAGGACTCATTCTACCTGGGCTACTGCTACTTCAGCAGCTTTTCTTTGTGGGATTCCTACCAAGGATATTTTGGAGGCTGCTACTTGGAGTTCTGTACATACATTTTCTAAGCATTACAACCTCCCTCTCTATTCTAAATCCAGGGCCAGTTTTGCTTCTGCGGTTTTGCAAGGTTTTGTGACCGCTCCCTCTGTTTCTCCTCCAGCCACTCTTTCTTAGCTTTGGGACTCAACCCTACAGTCATGACTGCAACAGTGAACCACGAAGGACATAGTACAGTTGTGTACTCTTACCATAAATGTAGATGTTTGAGTGTGTTCACTGTTGCAGTCTGGGTTACCCTCCCTCCTACCCCCTCTTTTGTTTTTTCTTTGAGTATAATCTGTTATGAGGTATTTTGGCTGATGAGGTTTTGGGCATGGTTTCTTTTTTAGCCTTTTCTTTCTGGGCACCTGACATCTGGGGCAAGAAAAACTGGGGAAATGGCGTCAGCTGAGGTCTTTATCCCTTCTGGCACATTGACGTCAGGATAAAAGTGACCTCAGCTGACGCCCGATCTAGACTTTGGGACTCTGGCCGATTGGGGGCTGCTGCTGGCAGGAAGAACCCTACAGTCATGACTGCAACAGTGAACACACTCGAACATCTACATTTATGGTAAGAGTACACAACTGTACTTTCTTACTTGTAAATTCTTTTGTCTTGTTAACCCGATGACAATACAAACAGTAATCACAAGGGGCACATCCTCTTAATATATCCCCTGTCAGTGTTTTTTGAAGTAGAACATTCTCCCTGTAATACATTTTCTTATAATGGTTAAACAGTGACCACAAAGTCTGGCCCCTACGGAAAAAAAAAAGCACGTCTCACCCAAATGATCAGATAATTTGTTATCTGCCAACAAAATATTCCAATGTTTATGAATAATATTCATGAAGGATTTGGTGTTCCTGCCATACATGGTGACAAATCTTGTACTGGGGGAATTTTCTATATATTTGAGTGTCCAGAGTATTATCCAAATTCTGACTGACTAATACATCCAAAAAAGTAATCTCATTCTTACTAAAGTTAGCCTTGAACTTTATACCCCATTTGTTCTCATTTAAATATTCAACAAACTCCTGCAAAAAAGATGTCATCCGACCTCCACACCAACCAACAATCATTAAGATACCCTCTCCATATGTCAATCTCATTAATATACAGATTATGAGAGGCATCATAAATCATTTCCTGCTCCAAATAAGCCATAAACATATCAGCATATATGGGGGCAAAAGAGACCCCCATAGCTGTACCTTGAACCTACCATACACATTGTTCTTGAAAACAGAACACGTTTTTAGTTTAAACGTGTTCAGCCAGGCAAACAAGAAATGTGTTAAAGCCTGGTTCATATAGTTGGGACCTTTCCAACCAATATTGGAGGGATACCAACCCCGCCCAATGTGGGATATTGGTGTATAGAGAGGTGACATCCAGGGTACACAACATCCAATCCACTTCCAATTGCATATCAGATATGATACCCAATAATTGAGTGGTATCCTGAATATGGGCCCACACACACAAGATAACAGTGGTTTCAAATGTAATGTTAAATATTCCGAAAGAGGTTCAGTTAAGGACCCTCTGCCTGACACTATTGGTCTGCCTGGTGGGTTTCTAGGGTCCTTATGGATTTTGGGGAGAAGGTACAAATATTATTTTTTGGGATCAACCACTTTAAGGTGAAATTTAACACCCTTAGTAATAATACCTTGATCCTCAGCTTTATCCAAGAATTGGTCAATGTCAACCTTAAATCTACCAGTGGGGTCCAGAGGCATAGTCATATAATACCTGCCATCTGCCAACTGTTTATGCACTTTCCCACTATATGCTGCCCAATCCTGTATAGATAACAATGTCCCTATTGGATCTTAAATTATTGATGCATTGTCTTTCCATTTTGGTGATATTATCCCTAGACTTATACAGTTCACCAGAGTTGAAATGAAGATCCTTAAGGACATTACCCTGAAACATGGAGACAATAGGTGGCATGGGGGGCACAAACGTAGATACACAGAACCTGAAACCTCTATGTGTGTTCTCCTGAATCATCAAAAAACAACCGTAAATTAAGTATACGGCAGAAATCAATCACATCCTGAGCAAAAGACTGCTCAGCAACAAAAAAAAAAAACAGGCACAAAACTCAAACCCTTATTCAGAATATTTATTTTGGTATCAGAAAGATTGGTAGAAGAAATATTGTGTACATTCATACAAGTATCTATCTGGTTGTCATCATTTTCAATAGTCCCTCCAAGTCGTTTGTTGCCCTTATGCTTCCTCCCCCCTCTCCTGACCCTGACCCTAAAGGGTGTGATAAATTGTTGTGTTTGGGATCAGGTGACATACCTGTGTGACCATCATCCAGCTCAGTGTTGGACGACAATTCCTCCCCTGAGGTATATGTCCCTATTTCTCTTCAGTATGGATTTGGTCTCTTACATTAGGGGGTGAATGATTTCCTATTGAGATTCATAAATTTGACATTTTTTAAAGTCTCAAAAGGCTTACCCTTTTAATAATCCCCTACATCCCTGTTGAATTTTTTCATCTTCTTTTCTTTCAATATTTTTTCTAAATCAAGTAAATCACTGCTCAACTGATTCATACAAGGTGTGTAGCAGGTTAGGGTTTCAAACTTGTTAAGATCTTGGCATAAAGCCTCCACCCCCTGAACATTCTGTTGGACCATTCATTCGTAATATGCAGCTAGAGCCTTCACAAACTTCATGGAGGCCTGTTGTTGTATTTGTAGCCATTGTTCTGTGAGTGCTTGATCAGCACTGTGTACCAGGGATTGGAGCTTAACTCTGAGTCCCCTAGGGGAAATCTGTTTACATTGATAAGCCTTAAAAAGACATAAATGCCAAACAATACTTCTCAAATTCTTTATACCTCTAGTTAATTTAGAGAAAGCCATCTTGCATTCATTCATGGGATCATTCTCAATTATTGCCACTCTATTAGTAGAGTTGCCAGAACCCAATCCAAACACCCCCAAATCGTCTGAGTTCGAAGATAGACCTTTAATAAGGGAGGCCAAATCCATATTGTTCATTTATTTAAACCAAAGGTCTTTGGGATATATAATTCTCTTCAATGTGCCAGACCCAAATCAAAAAGAGGCAAAAAACAACAATAGGAAATTTTCTTCAATCAATGGCCAAAACTAAAAATATAAAAAGAAATTTGAAAATGTAGATAGGCCACACTATATTTCCCAAACTGAGATAAACATGATATATATTTGTTCAAAAATTCAGCACCCATAAAATTGAACATAAAGTAGGAATGCAGAAAAAGGAGGTCACACTCAAAAAGTGGGTATTCACCCCAAATATCTCTGTTACAATGATAAAACAGAAAACTCTTGTGAATGACCAAAACGGTCCTTATCAATATTTAGAGGTCATACTCAAAAGGATGGGTATTCACCCCAAATATATCTGTTACAGTGATACAATAGATAGCCCTTGTTGTGAATAATCAAAACGGTCCTTATCAATAGTTACATACTTACATACAACGCTACATATCACCAAACTTCAATGGCACACTTCCTCATTAGCTGGACCCCTAACCTATAACTCCAATTAGCTCATCCTACAAAAGAATAATTGCCAAAGATGGAACAAAAGCGTGGGCCACAAAATCAGAAAATCCTTTGATGGTCAACTTCCAAGTTGGTAAGGGTCTGGTTTCCCCAAAGATTGTAGAAATAATGTTTAGAATATAACCAAAACACCAACCCAGTTTAATGAGGGGAAGGACCTCCAATTCCACTGAAATTATTTATTAGTGCCCAAACAAGAGCACATCCCAAACATACAACTTAACTTATTTGTGCTATTAACTACCCAAAGGAACATCCAGAGAGGTATAAGGTAAGCAGGGCAGGGTCCAATGGTCAGTAGTCCAAGCTATATGCCTATTAAAGAATCACCTACTACCTATAATTTCCCATCCATACTCATGCCCAAAATTGAATAACTAAAGGCCATATAAATGGCAAATATAACATCTTGCTGTCCTTCACATACTTGTTGCATTAGTCATACATCAACTGCTTAGTAAAACAGAAATGATAGGGTCACTATACTTACAACCTCAAAGTTGGTTATACATAATATAACACATATGTAGGAGAAGCACATGTGAAAACCCCAACCTAACCCAGCATATTCATTTAAGAACACAAAAGTAATGTTGGGGTCAACCCCAACATACAAAACCTTGATGTTACCAATCCTTATAAGAGAATATTTATATATGTTTTAACAACAGCCACTTTGATACAGTACATAAGAAAAAACACTGTATCAGTGTGTCATATATAGTGTATATAATGGCCCAAGTTGGACCACACATATATAATTAAATAGATATCCAATCCATAATGCATAATATCAGGTCAAGATGAAAGACAGCATAAATCCTTCATTTCATCAACCCAAATGATAGTAAACTGCCCATAGATATGAAAAATATTGTGCGCAATTAACAATATTTTCATCAAAGATGAAAAGTGATACATAACATTGAGTCTGCATATCCTTGTTGTTAATGCACTGATTCCATAGCCCTCATGCAGCTGCCCTTATTACAGAGAGCATCAAAATAAACCTGAAATGAAATCCATCTTTCAATAAACATCAACAACACATAATATGTAATCGATATAATATTCAAGTCCTAAAAAGCCCAAAGACCCCCTCATATTACAAACCACCAAAAGAATGTTTATATCATCGGGTTGAACCAAAATACAGCACCAAGACGGTAACACTGGTACCTGGAATGTTTAAACTGTTTCTTTATTGTTAAAATAATTCACAACTCGAAATATTTCAATATGTTGAGCTCTTTCATCAACACTAGTTGACTTCATCAGAACAATAAGGATAATTCACACCCCATTTAAATAGTATACAGCCAAACCTGATAGGACACAAAATCTGCCAATCAAACCCAATAATTCTAAACAGTAACACAAGAAATTATATGTAAATACTGTAACAGCATGAATAAATATAATAAAAATCTTAAATAAATATGATTTATATATAAAAGTTAAAATGTGCCAATCACAGAAACACTAAAACATGTCTATTTGCTCCACAAATAAATATTCTACATGTTAATAGTACAGTAAAAAATTCATCAAACATTAGAAACCCTAGAATGTGTTGACTAACTAAACAATAATCAAACTTCAGATGCTTTTTCCTTCAATACAGGTGTGATGGAAACAAAGTCATTAAGACCAGGATGTATGTTGGCTGCCAACCGTAATTGCCACATCATCTCTTTTTTGTTTAAAATATTTTTTCCAATCACAACCCCTTGGGTTAATCTATACCTCATCTACAATACCAAATTTGAACCCAGTAAAATTATCACATACTGTGCTGTGTCTGTAGAGGGCAGTAGCATCTTTTTTGGTTTTTATGTAGTATATATGTTCATATATTCTAGATTTCAATGCCCTCTCGGTTTTACCCATGTAAAACCCAATACAGGTATTGCACATAGCAAGGTAAACTATTCTTTTGGAACAACAATTACCCTTTCTAAAAATAATTTTGCTGTTCACGTAGTTAGATAAAATAGCAAATGTGTCTTGTAAAATAAACTTGCATTGATTACACCTCTCGCAAGCTTTAGTCCCCACTTTTCCATTCCCATCTATACTTAACTGGTTGCCTTCTAATATAGTTTTCAAATTTTTTCCAACTTTAGTCAAAAAGGTGGGTCTGTCTGAGATTATGTGGCAATTATGGTTGGCAGCCAACATGCATCCTGATCTTAATTACTCTGTTTCCATCTGTATGGAGCAAATAGACATGTTTTAGTGTTTCTGTGATTGGCACATTTTAACTTTTATACATAAATCATATTTATTTAATATTTTTATTATATTTATTCATGCTATTACAGTATTTATATATAATTTCTTGTGTTACTCTTTGGAATTATTGGGTTTGATTGACAGATTTTGTGTCCTTTCAGGTTTGGCTGTATACTATTTAAATGGGGTGTGAATTATCCTTATTGTTCTGATGAAGTCAACTAGTGTTGAAAGCGCTCAACATATTGAAATATTTCGAGTTGTAGATTATTTTAACAATAAAGAAACAGTTTAAATGTTCCAGGTACCAGTGTTACCGTCTTGGTGCTGTATTTTGGTTCTTTGTGTTATTTCGCAGCACCTTCCACTTTACTTTGTTTTAGTTTGGTTATCGTGGGTTCGATGACACATGGATTCCCTGGATTCATTGGGTTTACCTGCTAATTTTGTTCCTGGGCAACCATCAGAACTCTCTATTTTGAAAACCAAGGTTGCGGCGTTGAGGGGGGAGCTCAAAAAACTTCTTGAACTGGTTTCACCACCCACGGACAATTTGCGAGGATGTTCAGCCAAACCTCATTCCCCTACAGGGAATTCCTTTCATGATGTCAATAGCAATATGGATGTGACTACAGTTGGAGGTAATTCTAATCCTGCAAAGAAGGCTGTACGTCACAGCGTTACTTCCATGGTAGACGTTCATTGTGATGACAATGCTGCAGTTCTGGAGGTTCGAAGCGGTAAGACAGAGAGAGTTACTGTATATAACGGCTCAGGACTTCCGAACAAAAAGAATGGAGCCATGTATTTCGGGAGATAAAGTATGGATTATTCATATTGAGGGAACTGATAAAACATCAAACCCCTCCAACACTGCAGGTACTGTGGATTTATTACGATGTCAAAAACGTACTTTTAGTGATGGTTCAAAGGGAAAGTGTTTGACTACTGCTACACATGAAAATAGTACGAGAAAACAAGGTGATCATTACAACAGACTTACTAGTTCACCTAACAAAAACTTTACTACAAACTTAGACTTTGACTATTTGTTGTGACAGGAATATAATTTTAAAGATAAAGCGGACGTTCCCTTTAACACTATGGTTCGCAACAACAAAAAAGACGAACCATTTCCATATAACAGTTTGAAAGATGCTTTATTTTCTTTTGAAAAAAAGTTGTTTAAATTGAAAACTGTAGATATGGACATTTTATATTTAAAAGAGTGTATTTGTTGAAAGTTATACCACAGGGCTTACGTATATACAAATTTCCTTTTGGATTATTTTATGACAATAGTATGATTGAAGACTTTACTGGCATGTTTGATAAATGGGGTTTTGAGCTATTAGAGAAAAATATTTTTTATTTGGAACAGATGAAAGGTAGAATACAGGAGGAGGTAATTCACTTACACAAATGTATTACTACCGACTTGTTGTTCTCTGAATACGAGGGATTGTTTGGAAAAATTATTTTTAGGTTAGATAAAATGTGCAATGGTATTTTTCAAAAAAAGAAAAGGAAACTGGAGAGGGATGTTAATCAGTATAAACACCAGAATTTATACCCTACCAATAGACTTTTCTTAGACAATGAAAAAAATCTGGGAGCACATGTGTATGGGTCAGAAATGGGTATGGATTTAGGGGATGGTGGCCTTGACCCCGAACCTTTTCCTGAGGATGAGTTGAATGACCCAGTATACTCTCAGGATTTTCATTATGTAAGACACTTGGAGAGAATAGCAATAGAAAGGACAAAAGATACATTATCAAGGAATGGGAGCATACTGGGTCATGCCAACCCAATGAGAGGCAGCGGAGGTATTAATTAATACCGCCAACAACATTGTTCATAGTCATAAAAGGTTTAATATATATAACTACAGTGATCAAACTATTACTAAAGATTTCTTTTCCTTGTTTTTGAAAGGTTTTAAATGTGTGCCTAGCAAAAAACCTGATATAGCAGAAGTTCTTTTAGATATACATATGTACACTAGAAAATTAGATTTTAAAATATTATTTTCTAACAGTGATAATAAATCTATCAACTATTTTAATAAATCACTTTTAAAGAAAAATAGTCTCTACAACCCCCCACTGCACTACTTGGTTGCTAGTTTTGAAAGAGCTGTTAAAGAAGATATTATCAGTTGTGGGGGTACTCACAAGAAGTTATACAGTAATTTAAACCTGAGAGAGAAGAACCTGTTAAATGAATTAAAGGGTGACAGAAAGATATGTATAATGACCCCCGACAAAGGGGGTGGTATTGTTGTATATAATTCTGAAGATTACACCAATGCTATGCAATCTACACTCTCTAGTGAGGATAAATATTTACAGGTGTCCATAAATCAAATACACATTTCTTACTGAAGGATAGATAGTTTCCTGGAAGAATCTGTGTTAGAAAACAGAAGTGACTTGGACACATAATTTTTTGACTAACAAACACCCCAGAGTACCTGTCATCTTTGGAATTCCCAAAGTGCATAAAAATGTCAACAATCCACCTTTTAGACCCATAGTGGCAGGCAATGGGTCCAAGACACATAACTTGGCAGTGTTTATACACAGGGTAGTTAAGCATGTGGTGGATAGCATCCCCCTTCTAATTAAAGATTCTTGGGATTTTTTAGCTAAAATTACCCCTGATTTATGGTCTCCAGACCTAGTTTTTCTTATGATTGATGTCCAAGATCTGTTTTCTAGTATACCTAAGGATGAAGATTTAAAATATTTTGAAGAGGTTTTGTACTCTTGTTCTACTTTAAGTCAGGACAGAATCAACTTAATTTGTGAGATCATGACACTTATATTAGAACATAATTACATATATTTTGAAGGGCAATATTATCAACAAATAACAGGAGTGGCTATGGGTGTGGCCTGTGCCCCTGTATATGGCAATTTGGTCATGTTGGGCTGGGAACTAGAATATATTTTTAAAAGTAATTTTTACCAAGATATCCTTTCCTATAATCGATACTTGGATGACATTTTTATCTTGTGGAAAGGTGAAAAAGAAAACATTCCCAGGTATATTGAACATTTGAACAATAGTACTATTTTTTTTAAATGTACCTACCATTATGACCCAGGGGAAATGAGTTATTTGGATACCTTAATTATTAAGGATTCTAATTGTTTTAGGTCTAGGGTATTCCAAAAACATACCTTTTGCAATTCCTATTTACATTATGACAGCCATCACCCATTTTTTCAGAAGAAGGGAATTGTGAAAGGACAGGCTATCAGAATAGCAAGGATGACTTCACATCTAGAAGATCTACATCAGGAATTTTATACCTTACAATTGATGTGTTTAGAGCGAGGGTACCCTGATGAGTTCGTAAAGAACACCCTTACAGAGGTTTTTGATGAATGGGGTGTTAAATACAAACCTCTATTAGGTAAGAAATTAGCAGAAACTATTGCCACCACTGAAACTGAAATCAATGCTCAGGTTAACACTTGCAATTACACCCAGGCATGTGTTATACAATACAGTCCTTTTTATAAAGGTATCAAAAATATTTTGGACAAGAATTGGAATGTATTTAAGGCTAATAATGGCATTTATTAAGATGGTGGGTGACAGACCCACCTTTTTGACTAAAGTTGGAAAAAATTTCAAAACTATATTAGAAGGCAATCAGTTAAGTATAGATGGGAATGGAAAAGTGAGGACTAAAGCTTGCGGTAGGTGTAATCAATGCAAGTTTATTTTACAAGACACATTTGCTATTTTATCTAACTACGTGAACAGCAAAATTATTCTTAGAAAGGGTAATTGTTGTTCCAAAAGAATAGTTTACCTTGCGATGTGCAATACCTGTACTGGGTTTTACATAGGTAAAACCGAGAGGGCATTGAAATCTAGGATATATGAACATATATACCACATAAAAACCAAAAAAGCTACTACTTCCCTCTACAGACACAGCACGGTATGTGATAATTTTACTGGGTTCAAATTTGGTATTGTAGATGAGGTACAGATTAACCCAAGGGGTTGTGATTGGAAAAAATATTTTAAACAAAAAAGAGATGATGTGGCAATTACGGTTGGCAGCCAACATACATCCTGGTCTTAATGACTTTGTTTCCATCACACCTGTATTGAATGAAAAAGCAGCTAAAGTTTGATTATTGTTTAATTATTCAACACATTCTAGAGTTTCTAATATTTGATTAATTTTTTAGTGTACTATTAACATGTAGAATATTTATTTGTGGAGCAAATAGACATGTTTTAGTGTTTCTGTGATTGGCACATTTTAACTTTTATATATAAATCCTATTTATTTAATATTTCTATTATATTTATTCATGCTGTTACGGTATTTACATATAATTTCTTGTGATACTGTTTGGAATTATTGGGTTTGATTGGCAGATTTTGTGTCCTATCAGGTTTGGCTGTATACTATTTAAATGGGGCGTGAATTATCCTTATTGTTCTGATGAGGTCAACTAGTGTTGATGAAAGAGCTCAACATATTGAAATATTTTGAGTTGTGAATTATTTTAACAATAAAAAAACTATTTAAACGTTCCAGGTACCAGTGTTACCGTCTTGGTGCTGTATTTTGGTTCAACCCGATGATATAAACATTCTTTTGGTGGTTTGTAATATGAGGGGGTCTTTGGGCTTTTTAGGACTTGAATATTATATCAATTATATATTATGTGTTGTTGATGTTTATTGAAAGATGGATTTCATTTCAGGTTTATTTTGATGCTCTCTGTAATAAGGGCAGCTGCATGAGGGCTATGGAATCAGTGCATTAACAACAAGGATTAGGTTTGGCTGCATATTATTTAAATGGGGTGTGAATTATCCTTATTGTTTTGATGAAGTCAGCTAGTGTTGATAAAAGCGCTCAACATATTGAAATATTTCGAGTTGTGGATTCTTTTAACAATAAAGAAACAGTTTAAATGTTCCAGGTACCAGTTTTACCGTCTTGGTGCTGTATTTTGGTTCTTTGTGTTATTTCGCAGCATCTTCCACTATACTTTGTTTTAGTTATGTCATCGGGTTAACAAGACAAAATAATTTACAAGTAAGAACACTTCCATAGTATTCAATATTCCTTTTCTGGCCAACTGTAATACAAGTTTGGTGATATATTTGGCGACCTGCACATGCTCAGCATTCTATGTGGGGCAAACATCTAGACCTTTGAAACTCAGGATTGGGGAACACATGAGTGACATTAGACTTAAAAAGTCTACGAATGCCCTATATAAACTCACTAGTAAACATAGTACTTCTGTATTTAGATTTTCCATTATTGATCATATTATAGGGAGATGTAGGGACAAAGCTGGTTGCCATAATATTTTGAATATTAAGGAGAAAAAAGCACATATGAATTAGCAAATGGAATGATTTGTTGGACTCTGCTTGTTGCTATATAAGAAGAACCTTTTGGTTCTGTGTTTGTTATGTACTTTTGTCTTCCACTGAAGAAGGCTGTTGAGCTGAAACCAGTTTGGTATGGGAGTTGGGGATTATGTCCCTTCTCCCAGTGTTATGTATTTTTACAGGGTCTATATTAGAACACCGAACATTCAAAATGTCGAGTGTTCTAATATCGAACCATACCAATCGAAAATACTAAACATCGAACATTCAGAACAGCAAATTTTTTCCTAGGGAAAGAATTTGCTGTTCCAAAACGCATACACACAACACAAGCACACCAAACAAACAGCAATCCACACGCATACACCTAAACTCTTACACTTAACCCTACACTAAACTATATGTATACCACTAACTATCCACTTACCTTAACCCAAACCCTAAACCTAAGGTCTGTCACTATCACACAGTCACCTCACCTGTGCCCTAACCCTCATGTCCACACAATCGCACACTTACCTGACCCACGCCCTAACCCTAACTCACCTAACCCGCCCTAACCCTCACGTCCACACAATCGCACACTTACCTGAACCCAACCCATAACTTTCCACCAGAGTGCTGAAAATGCCGAAGCAACAGAAACGGACAACCGAATTCTTTCCCTAGGAAAAACATTTGTTTTTCTGTTTCTTCGATATTTGCACAGTTAGCTGAAAACAGGTCACTATTAGAACACTCAACATTTTAAATGTTCTGTGTTCTAATATAGACCCATTTTTACACATTAAATTGTGTTATTTAGTCACACATTTGGTGCTGGCTCAACTTTTTTTTTTGGATCTATTATGATGTTCTGAGTCGTTGCACTTGCCATACATGTGGGTTGGGAAGTCAAGAGTTCAAAAATGAAAAACACACCAAAATCATTCCATATAAAATCAATTGGTTTCCACCATCTTATATACCAAATTAGAATACACTCATTTGCATGATCCCTTTCACTTAATTACGTAGCATTCAGTATTAAAGCTACAATACACTATATATAATTCATGCGAAAACATCAGCTTTTTCTCTTAAAATCGGTCCTATAGAAACTTGATCATTTAATCCAGGAAAAATGTGGCATTTAATTTAAACTGCCACACTCTCTTTTTAAAAGCATTATTTGCCAGTCACCACCCCTTGGATTTATTTTGATTTTTTCCAAAATCCCAAGGTGAATCTTCTAAAACTGGGGCAAACCTAAGGAATGTCTGTAGAGTGTATTTGTGTCGTTTTTCTTACTCATATCATAAAGATGTTCGTAAATTCTCATCTTTCGTGCTCTTTTTGTTTTACTGATATAAAATCCTGCACAGCTTTCACACTTAGCTAGGTAGACCACCCTACTCATGGTACAATTGCTATTGGCAAATATCACCTTACTGTGCAGGACATTATTCAACACCGAAGTTTTTTCTTTATTTATATAAGTACACTAAGTACAACTTCCACATGCTGTTGTTCCCTTTTTACTAACATTTTCTTGCTCCAACCCATTTTCTAGTAGTTGCTTAAAATTTCTCCCCGTCTTGTACACACTATGGGATCCGTGCACAGTAGCAGACCTTGGATTCCAGCTTCAGGTGTTAATACTGAAATTGGGCCATTAAGAACTGAAGTTGCTGCCGTGAAAGGTGACCTGACTAGGCTGATTGAAATGCTTAAGCAAGTCGAAACTAAGCATTTGAACAGTATGGAAGGCGGGTTTTCTTCCCTTAGGGGAAGTAGTTGCTTTAGTGCCGCTTCTGTAATGTCAGTGGAAGAAGCCGGAGCAGCTGGGAATAGTGGAATGGCTGCTAGTTCACTCCCCCTTTATGGAGAGGGATGACTGTAGCAGTGCGCCATTCAGTAGGGACAAAGCCTGAGGTGAGGCTGTGATTGAACAGGGCACCCAGGTGAGGTGCCAGTTCACTTTGTAGTTCATAAAGAACACATCCAGGGATATTATTGGGGCCCATGGAAGCTGTATTCTTGACCTTGGACAATGCAGCTTTAACCTGTGCTGCAGTAATGCTAGGTATCTGTCATTCCTCCGGTATTATGATTGGTTATTTATGGAGGGAGAGAGGGGTCAAGTTGACACTGAATCTGTTGGCCAGTATGTTGGCAATATCTGTTGGCTCATTATAGGATGTACCATTGTGCAGTAACTCACAGCAAACCTGGGTATTGTTGTGGAGATTCTTGATATAACTGTAGAAGGCTTTGTGGTTGTTTTTAGTGTCTGCCACAATTCTGCCTTCATAGCTGACTTTAGAGGTTTTGATGAGGGAGCTCAACTTTTTATTGAGGCTAATAAAAGAGTTTTTCCAGTCTTGGGACTTCACCTTTTTCTGCAACAGTTTCTTCCTTCTGTTGTAGAGTTTATTAATGGCAGGGGGACCACCTGATTGGCTTCCTTTTTTTGGAGGAGAGCGTCTTGGTTCTGTTGGATATGGCTAGTTCCATGCATTTTTGTACGTGTTCGTCCAGTGCATTGGTGTATGATTCGGCAGTCATGCAGCTATTTTGCATTGACATGGGTGCCATGAAGGTTGGCTAAGTCAACAGGATCAGTGTAAGTGATACCGTTAAATAGTAATTTGGAACAAACCTGGGCTTAATCATGGAGGTTCCTGATGTAACTGAAGAAGACTTTATGGTTTCCCTTTGTTTTGGAGGCTAGTTTTGATTCATAATTGGCCTTGAAGGTTTTCACTAGTGAGCTAATTTGCTTGTTGAGGCTAAGGATGGAGGTTTTCCAATTTGGAATTTGTTTGTTTTTACCTTTGCACAACAGTTTCTTCCTTTTGTTGTAAAGCCTGTTGATGGAGGATGTCCACCAAACAGGTATGTATTTCCTTGAGGAGCAGGTTTTAGTATTATCTGGTATGGCTGAGTGCATGTAGTTGTACAGGTGCTTGTATACTGCATTGGTGTACTGTTCAGCATAGTTGCCTGCATCCTCTGAGGGCGGACAGTGGTGTGAAGCTACAGATATCCTACCATAGGAAGTTGTAGTCAGTTTTTGAGAATTTTAGCTTCATTACGGCTGGGGGGGGGAATTGGGTGGGATAGAAACTTTGAATGAGACATTCCGATAATCTGATATCACCAGGGGAAGTACATACTATGGGAGTAATGTAGTGATCGCCCATGTTGGGTAGAACGAAGTCCAGAATGTTATCTCCTCTTGTGAGGTCCATTTCAGGAAAAGATAAGATATTAATGAAATGCCCAAATCAGAACCACAGCTGCTAAAAAGTACTGGACTTCCTTTACAAGTAGCTACTTGAGTTATCTCAAGGGAGGAAGTGGTTGCTAGCTGTAAGTGTAAATGTACAATACAGTTGTCAAAATGTACTAAACCTCTGCTAAAATGAGAATTTGGGCAGATTATAAAAAAGTGAATTAAGGCATGCACAGCTTTCAACCCCAGTTTACAACACTTGGAGATAGCTAAAATGCTCCAAATCCTCAAAGGCAGAGGGAGACCATATACTGGAAAAAGGGGTTTGTTGTAGGAACATGGATTCCTGAAGATTGCTGACAGGGAGACAAGATTTAGCAGTTGACAGTCCTAATACTCTATTATTATGCAATTCCAGTATAACATATAACATTTCTTTTTTCAGGCCATAGCACCATAAAGCATAAAAAGTAGTTCCCACAAAAAATTGTAATTGCCAGTCATCAGGTTTTTTCTGTAAAAAAGGAAGATTTAGGAGAACAAAAAGAAACTTGAGGAATTACGGTGTAAAAAAATGTACTGGGGAAATTAGGAAGAGCTATCTGCAAATCTGGCAAACTGGTAAAATATGATAATCGAGTAATAAGCGAATTGAAGGATAAGAAAGGGGAAAATAAAATGCAATCAAAAAGACATTATGGATATAAAAGTTTATGTTGGGGAAGGTTTATAGAGAAAGCGGAGATGAAGGTAATGACATACGGTGTGTGAAGAACTTTTCTGTTGAAGCAATTGAAAGTTTGCTAAGTAAGATTACTTTGGATGTATTAAATAGTGAGCTTAAGGTATTAAAAGTGGGGTCATCACCAGGTATAGATGGAATAGGGTATGATGTATATAAAATTTAAGGTTAAACAGAGAAAGTTTTTTGTTGAAATATTGAATGAATGGCTTGAGAATATGGTGCAGACAAATAGTATGTGTGAAGATATTATAAGGATTATATGGAAAAAAGGTTCACAGGTTCACAGGCATTTACTAGGCTAACGACCACAAGGGCATTTTTACGACTAGCCATGCATCCCAAATCTCTGACAAGTTCTGAAACCCTTCATAAGTGTAAGCATGGGCCTGGGACATGAACCATTTATAGGGTACCTGTTTGCATTAGAGACATAGGTGCCAAACCAGGGATGAATTTCTGGTTTCCCATCCAATTGTCCAAGTTGCACTTGAATTGGGTTAGGGAGGAACTCTGCTTCACATGGATGGGGAACCTGTTCCATAGACGGGGTAGTCTCTGGGATACATACCTATCTCTCCAGCAGGTCCTGTTTATATCACCTGGTTAGGTACATACCAAAGGGGACATTGTACTCATTGATAGGCTGATGAATGCCAAATACAGTGGAATAATGACTTCCTTGGACTTAGATGCCATACCTTAGTTTATAAGTTGTGCAACATAGAATGATTTCCTCACCACTGTAGACACGTGATGATCAAAGGCTAGATTACTATCTATGTGTGTCCCTAAGTCCCTGACTACTGAGTCAACTCTAATCGGTGTGTTGTCAATATGATAGTTACCAGGGATGGATGACTTCCCAAAAGATACTACTATGCATTTCTTGGCATTTAGCTTTAGTCAATGGCTCTGACATCAGTTGTTTGTCTGTGTCACCCCCTCCTGGAGAACATTTGTGTCAGTGTGAGATTCAATCATCTGCAAATTTAGTCAGCCAGAGACCATTGACATTGGTCTTGACTTCTGAGAAGTAAATGCCAAAAAGGAGTGGTCCAAGGACTGATTCCTGAGGGACTCCACTTATGACTGGCCTCTTTGTAGAGGTGGACTCCCAAATTCTAACTTCCTGGGTCTTGTCTGTGAGCCAGTTGGCTATCCTCCGGAAGACATACGGGTCTGTACCTAACCTCTTGAGTTTGTCAACAATGCCTGAGTGGGGTATTGTGTCAAATGCCTTGGCCAGGTCAAGGTAGGCAGTGTGAATGATTTTACCCTCATACATTGCTTTGGTGGCCTTCTCAAAGAAGTCCACCTGGTTGAGTAGGCATGATCTGCCTTGACAAAACCAAACTGGATTGGGTCCAGTGTCTGGAGGTTTACTATATCTCTGTTGATGGGTCTGTAGTTTCCAGGGTCTGTAGATGATGCACATTTGTGCAAAGGGACGGCTGCTGCCTTTCTCCATTCAGGAGGCACAAAGCCTGTCTAGAGGCTACAGTTAAATAGTAATAACCTTGATCCAAAATAACCTATCTTTGGGGGAAGGGGCTCAAGACCTTATCAGGGTTATGTGTGATGGGCTGCATTGTGTCAGATTCTCTCCCAAGTTCTTAGACACCAGATTAAAAAGGTGAGCTGGAGAGGGTATCACCCAAGATTTGTATGGGCTGGCACTGAAGGCCTCAAAAAAACAGACACTTCCATGGAAGAGGCTAAGGTAGTCCACTTCCCCCACTGCATCAGTTTGAGTAGACTGCCAAAGGAGGCGTTGTTGCAGTAGACTTTGCAGACCCTTCCCCTCATTGAGGTCAGAATCCTTTGTAAGGGTCTCTTCAGGGAGTCCAAGTGCTTCCTCTTGCACTGGCTTATCATGTGCACCTCCCATGGAGAAGTTGCCAGGAGCACAAGAATATCTGCAGAGGATCCCCTAGTCTGGAGCTGATTGAAGCCTGTCTTTGTGGGCTGCTGTCTGGGTTGTCCCAGGGACCGCTCATGAGAGAGACCCAAGATGGATACAAGGACTGGGAAAGATCTGACAATGGTGCCAAAACACTCAACCCAGGATAAGGCAGTATCTTTTCTCCAACCTTGAACATCTGGAAAGGAATCCTCTTCAATGCTCTGATCTCAAAGATACCCCATTCAGGCAACCAACCTGCCTGGATCTGAGGTCGAGACTGGAGCCAGGCTGTCCAAAGTTGAGGAATGCATGGATATTGATAGATCCAAAAGTCAAACCAGACCCCAGGAACCCAACTCAGACCTCTTGGTGTGAGGATGCTCTCGGCTCTAACAACATCAGAGACGAAATCAATAAGACTGATGGTGCAGAAAACAACCACGCTGTTGATACTGACAAGGAGGCAACACTGGGGTTGTGCTGGATCCAATGGCACTGGAGCCAAAGAGAAGTCCAAAGGAGGAAGAACAGCATTTGGCCAGAGGTGTGAAACCCTCAGAACTGAGGAAGAGGAAATTATCCCCTGATCCACCTAGGCTTTCAGGAAAAATCTCAAACTGGTCCAGAGCCAAAGTTTTAATACTCCTGGCAGACTACACAGGCCTAGCAGAAGCTGCAAAAAGAGCCTTCTCTGGTCCAGACATGAGCAAAGGTACTTAGGTTCATAGGTTCATAGGTAGGTACTAGGCTATCTGTCCGAAGGCATTTATAAGCCTAGCCAGAATGTGTTGGCTTTCGTCACCCCCTTAGATTAGTTACCTGTGCCTCTGTCCAGCAGAGCCACTGAAGTGATCCTGGGATAAACTTTCTGTTTCCCATCCACTCGTCAAGGTTACTCTTGAAGAGTGTTAGCGAGGAGCTCTGCCTAATGTAGATTGGAATCTTGTTCCAAAGCATGGGAAGTCTCTGGGACAGGAATTTATTCCTCCAGCATGTCCTATTTATTGTTGTGGTGAGGTTTAGATCCCTAGAGTGTGTGGCTTGAGTGGATAAGGTTTTCTTTAGGTGGAGCATGTCCATCAATTCTGGGTTGGACATGGCCTTGTATGTCAGTCAGAGATCACCTGTGAGTAGGCGGTATGCAACCGAGTACAGCTGGAGTTTCTTCAGTCGAGCTACATAGGACATCTGTTTGAGGCCAGTGATCCTCTTGGTGAAGTACTTCTGTGGTCTTTCCAGCTGTTGCAAGTGTCTTGTAAGGTACATCCCAAATGGGGCAGTGTACTCTATGATGGGTCTGATGAGTGATGAGTAGAGGGGCACAATGACCTCTTTTGATCTGGATGCAAACCCTTTTGTGATTAGGTGGGCCACGTAGAAGGATTTTCTAACCACTTTGGCAATTCAATTATCAAAGGAGAGATTACTATCTTCTTGGGTCCCCAGATCCCTTATTATGTGTTCCGTATTTAGGGGACTACCACCTATGTGATAGTTTGTGGGTACTTTGTTTTTTTCCAAAGGGGATGACTATGCACTTTTTGGCATTTAGCTTGAGGCCATGATTTTGACACTAGGTATCCGTCTCAGTGAGACCCTTTTGGAGGATGTCTATGTCAGTCAGAGAGGCAATTATAGCCCCTAGTTTGCAGTCATCTGCGAACTTGGTCAGCCATAATCCTTCTATGCTTGCCTGTACCTTTGACAAGTATATGCCGAACAGGAGGGGTCTTAGGACTGAGCCCTGGGGAGCGCCACTTGTAACCGGTTTAGAGTTGGACCTAGCTTCCACAACTATCACAATGTGGGTTCTGTCCGTGAGCCAGTTGGCAACCCATCTTGAGATGTAGGGGTTTATGTTCAGGCTGGTGAGCTTGTCTATAATACCAGAATGGGGAATAGTGTCAAAGGCCTTTGTGAGGTCTAAGTAGGCTGTGTGTACCACCTTTCCCTCATATAAAGTCTTGGTAACTGTCTCAAAGTAGTTCACCAGGTTTAGGAGGCATGATCTACCCTCAACAAAGCCAAACTGGGTAGGGTCCAGTGTTTGGAGGTTCCCACTGTCTCTGTTAATGAGTTCCATGATGATGTGCTCCATAGCTTTGCAGAACAAGCTAGTCAGGCTTATAGGGTGATAGTTCCCGGGGTCTGTTGTGGCTCCACCTTTGTGGAGTGGAATAACCATTGCTGTGCGCCACACTATGAGTATGCAGCCTGTGGAGAGGCTGAGTTTGAACAGTGTGTTTCGGTGAGGGGTTAGTTCATCTTTGAGCTCATGTAGGACGCAGCCTGGTACACCATCTGGTCCCACTGATGCTGTGTTTTTGGCTTTGGAGAGGGCTGTTTTAACCTGAGTGTCTGTGATTTCAGGGGCTCTACATTCTTCTGGTATGGTTATGGGACCTTTTGGGGGTGAGAGGGGGGTGAAATTTGCACTGAATCTGTCTGCCAGGATGTTGGCGATATCAGTCGGTTCAGTGTATTTTGTGCCATTCTGCACTAACTCCCAGCAGATCTGAGCATTGCCACTTAGATTCTTGACATAGCTAAAGAATGCCTTGTGGTTATCTTTGGAGTCCTTGGCAATTTTTCTTTCGAAGCTCGCCTTGGATGATTTTATGAGAGATCGTAGTTTCTTGCTGATACTGATCAGGGATGTCTTCCCTTCTTGGGATTTTACTCTTTTCTGTACTAGTTTCCTCCTTCTATTGTATAGCTTGTTTATGGCAGGAGTCCACCAGACTGGTTTCCTTTTCTTGGAGAAGTGAGTCTTTGTTTTGCTTGGGATATCACGATCCATACATTCTTGTAGGTGCCCGTAGAATGCATTAGTAAAGGATTTTGCAGCTTGGACAGCTTATTCTTTAGCATGGGGGCTTTGAAGCTTTCCACCTCGGTCTTAAGTAACGTGAAGTTTGCTTCTGAAAAGTTTTTCAATGTGGTTTCCTTGTCCAGGTGTGGGGGCAGTATGTGAATATCCAAAGTGATTTGTTTATGGTCAGATCTAACCAGCGAGGGGTTGACCTCCGGTGTGGAACACCAGTCGCCCATATTGGTGATGACCAGGTCCAATATGCTGTCACCTCTGGCGGGAGTGTTGATCAGTTGATCCAAGGCATTTGAGTTTATAAATTCTAGGAAATGTTGGGCAAGGGAGTTAGTACTTGAGTAGTTCTCACAGTTAATGTTTGGGTAATTGAAATAGGGTGTTTGGTAGGACCTTTATGTTTCCCATTGTTTCCAGAAATGCAGAATGGGGATCCTGGGACATGGTGGGTGATCTGTAGCAAGCTACAATTTGAATTGCAGTTTTGCCCATTGTTATTTGTGCGTGGATGATCTCTTAAGCATCATGCTGTGCCACTAACCTGGAGGTGTGGGTATCCTTGATGAATATGGATACGCCCCTGCATTTTGTATTTCGCTCCAAGTTCTGTGGCTGAAATGTATGGTATGAGTTGTAGCCTGGTAGTGCTGGGGTGATCTGTGGAGCCTTAAACCAATGTTTCTGTTACTGCACATATATCGATTTTCTCCATACTGAGGAGTGCCTCGAGTGCATGCATTTTGAGGTTTAGACTTCTGGCATTGAGTAGCATTGCCCTCAGTTTTTTGTTACTTGTGCTATTTATGGCAGTGGGTTTGTCTTTTGAGCCTTGCCTAAAAAAGGCACTATGGGGATGGCAAGAGCCTTGGTCAGTATTCGAAAGCCTAAGGGTGACAGGTGCAAGTCATCTCTAGCAAAGCAGCGTGGCTTGTCAAGCATGTCATCCCAGGCGGACAGACACTGGATCCCCTTTGAATGACACCAGAAACTTAGCCAGTTGTTGAAATTGATAATTTTTTCTTTATACCATGGTATCATTCTTGGTGAGGGCAGGATGCTACTCTGGGTCAGGGTCATACCGGCCTGGGCTACGTGATCAGAGAGCTTATTGGACTTGAAGGTGGGAATTCCAGATCTGAATGAGGGATGGCTCCAGGGAAAATTCAGGCACCAGGGGTAATATGGATGAAGTGCAATGGGCCTGGCCTGACACCGGAGCCACTCAGTATGTCCTGCTATACCAAGACTGATGAATCCAATGTAGAAGTCATTGCTTGAGTAGCTCAGCACTGAGAAGGAGTGAACTCCAAAAACAAACATTAAACCCA
>NC_056733.1:1099060441-1099110441 GCF_019279795.1 Protopterus annectens
AATCCCATCTCACATTTTATTCTTCGGTCAAGTCTTTTGGCAACCAATGTGGTACAAAGAAATAACCAGAAAGTGGAAAAAACGTAAAAGGAAACCTACCCGACAGGATAAGGAATCTAGGATGCCTGGGAGAAGATGCTGCATCCCAAGGAGATAAGGGGAGAGCAGTGCCAGATTAACAGCACACTAGAAAGCTCTCATGGTGATAACTTATGTGAGGTGGGAAAAAAATCAAGCCAAGTCGAAATATGAAAATAGAAAGAGATAGTGATTTAAAATTCAGTACAACATTGTATGTTTTAAGAACACAGTTATTTCCATTTGTTGACCAGGTGAGTGAACTGGTAAAATGACCCTTTTCAGTCATGACCCAGGCTCAAATCAGCATTAAGAAGTCATGCACAAAAAAGTTTTACAAGACATTAGCTGTGGTATATACACGTAACTGAATGCACTACAAATGAGGCACATGAACAAAAAGTAGAAATACATATAATTTATTATACACACACATATATAAAATATATAAATGTATATAAATGTATATGCATACATACATATATATATATATATATATATATATATATATCATATACACACACACACACACACACACACACACACACACACACACAGAATGTAGTTATATTACATTCAGTTCAGGTATAATTTTTTTGATATTGGAACAATTTGATTTACACAAAATTTTGCTTTAACCTCTATCAGGAAGCAAGTGCTCTCATTGTCTTTCCATAAATGTTCTTTTAGGCTAATTTTAAACTGTTTCACTTTTGATAAGCTGTGATTTCGGAGCAGAAGTAATTCCATCTAGCATGTCATAGCCTAGATTAGGCTCTATCCCCAAGCAGTGTTTTGAAGGGGTTCTAGTTATTACTTTCACTGTTTCTCAGAGTAGCTGTGTTCTCTAAGAGCAAGAAGGTGTCTCAGAGGAGCACAATAACAACAGTGCACAAAGTAACAGGGTAGCTACCCAAGTAGGGTTGCCACCTTTTCAAATGGCCAAAGTGGGACATTTTCAGGACACACATCAGATTTTACAGGCCAACACATACCCACTGTCAGTACAAAGGGTATAACTTTACTTTTTTGCCTAAATAAAAGCTTATTCTTGTAGCAGTTTAGTTGCTTATTCTGTTTCTTGTAACATTTAGGTATTTTAGATACAGAAATAACTATTTTATGCAAGTATTACATAAAATATAGGACATAATTATGTCCTACAATCTCAGGACATTTGCCATTTTTAATATTTTTGGTCAGGACACAACTTCCCAAAGAGGGACTGACCCTCGCAAAGTGGGACAGGTGGTAACCCTATACCCAAGTCCTTTAGGGTGTATAAATTATTTTATAGGTTCATAGGTAGGTACTAGGCTATCGGACCTGGGGCCTATACAAGCCCAGCCAAAAAGGTACCCTGGCTTTTGCCACCCAAGAAAATTATTTTCCTGTGCCACTGTCGAGCAGAGCCACAGAGGTGATCCCTGGGGTGAATTTCCTATTTCCCATCCAATCATCAAGATTTTTCTTGAAGAGTGCTAATGAGGAGCTTTGTTTGATATAGATAGGTAGTTTATTCCAGAGTATAAAAAGTCTCTGGGACAGGAATCTATCCCTCCGGCATGTTCTGTTTATTGTGGTGACAAGGTTTAGGTCCCTAGAGCGTGTAGCTCAGAGGGATTGAGATTTCTTTAAGTAGAGCATGTCCAACAGCTCTGGGTTTGACATAGCTTTGTATGTTAGGCAGAGATCACCTCTGAGTAGGCGATATGCGACGGAGTAAAGCTGGAGTTTTTTGAGACGGTCTGCATAGGGCATCTGTTTGAGGCTGGTAATCCTCTTTGTGAGGTATTTCTGCAACCTTTCCAGTTGTTGTAGATGTCTTGTGAGGTACATACCAAAAGGGGCGTTTTACTCTATAATGGGTCTAATGAGTGATGTGTAGAGGGGAACAATGACCTCTTTTTTTTTCTGGATGAGAAACCTTTTGTGATGAGGTGTGCCACGTAGAAGGATTTCCTGACTACTGTGGCAATGTGATTATCAAAGGAGAAACTACTGTCCACCTGTGTCCCAAGGTCTCTTATCACACTTTTGGTGTTAAGTATACTACTGCCTATGTTGTAGTTCATGGGTACAGAGTTTTTACCAAAGGGGATGACAATGCACTTTTTAGCATTGAGCTTGAGGCTATGGCTTTGACACCAGGCATCTGTCTCAGTGAGGCCCTTTTGTAGGATGTCCACATCGTTAGGAGTTTCGATTATGGTTCCTAGTTTGCAGTCATCTGCGAACTTCATTAGCCAAAGACCTTCTGTGTTAGCCTGTACTTCAGAGAAGTAGATACCAAACAGGAGAGGACCCGGAACTGAACCCTGTGGTGCTCCACTTGTCACTGGTCTGAAGTCAGATTTGGAGTCTGCTACTTTCACAGTGTGGGTTCTGTCAGTGAGCCAGTTGGCAACCCATCTTGTGACATAGGGATTTATACCTAGTTTAGTGAGTTTATCTATAATTGCAGAGTGGGGGATGGTGTCGAAAGCCTTGGCAAGATCTAGATAGGCTGTGTGAACCACCTTACCCTTGTCTACAGCTTTGGTGACTGCTTCAAAGAAGTCTATCAGGTTTAGGAGACATGATAGTTTAGGAGACATGATCTGCCTTTTACAAACCCGAACTGGGTGGGATCCAGAGTTTGGAGATTACCAATGTCTTTGTTTATAAGTTCCATGATGATACGTTCCATGGCCTTGCAGACCAGGCTAGTCAGGGTAATGGGGCGGTAGTTCCCGGGGTCTGTGGTGGCTCCTCCCTTGTGGAGTGGGATAACCATTGCTGTGAGCCATTCAGCAGGCATAAAGCCTGAGGTGAGGCTATGACTGAACATGGTACTTAGGTGGGGTGCCAGTTCATTCTGTAGTTCGTGTAGAACGCAGCCTTCAAATATACATTTAATATATTCAATAATTACTGAATAAATTATTCTTAAGCAAAATCGTTAAAAAACAGTGAAAACAGGATACATTACAAAAATGAAGACAAGGAGAAGACAGTACACTGGTATTGGGGGGGGGGGTACAGACTGGAAGATTTTGTTACCAGGACAGAACAGAAGAGGAAAGATGAAATATCAAACAAGAAAAGATTCCAATATGAAGGATTAGGAAGGTAACTGGGCAGAACTTGCTCTTGGGAAAACAGGGAGGACTATCCATGAGTAATGCAGTGGTTAACAGAGATTACAGGACAGATGGTTAAGGTGCAGAGATTTAATACCACAGGCTGTCCAGACACTTGTGTCTGAAAAGTGGTATTATGAATAAAGATAGATAAAACTGGGACTGATTCCTGAATGCATAACCCTGGAAAAAAAACTGAGGAAAATGACCTGGATTTAAAGGATAGGAATTTAGCCTAGAAGGTACAGGATTTTCCAGTGGAAGAATCAGTTTAAGTTTTTCCTACACCATGTAGCCAGGCAAAAACATACCCTGATACCAACACAAATTGTTGGGAAAATGATAAAAAAATGGTGGTTGATTACATTTGAATAATGCAGATTACAAAATATTAGTAAAATTTTACAAGTAAGGTCTGGAAAGGTTATACATAAAGTTAATGTTACCTAATATTTATGAAATGAAAGGCAGAATTCATGAAATATTCCTTGTGGTAAAGGAAATAGTATGACATACTGTATGGAGGGAGGATCCCAAGTTAATGGCGGTAGACATAAGCAAGGCATTTGATTATGTGAGTCATAACTGTTTATGGGATATTTTAATGGAATACAAGCTGAAATGAAAAAAAATAATGAACTTATTAAGTATGGTATATGATAATAATAGGGTTAAAGTAATGGTTAATGAATGATTTTCTGAGCAGGTGTGTGTGAAGAGAGGTCTAAGATAGGGCTGCTCTGTGAGAAGTATATTATTTTCTTTAGTGACAAATGTTGTCCTTTATGTTATGAGGGGTCTACTTTACATACCAGGAATACCAGATAACCGAAGATGAAATAACTGAGACAAGAAAGCCGAATCTTTACATACATCAACGTCCATGTTCCTGAAATGTTTCTCAGGGTAAGTAACCACTGGGCCAACAAGGGGAGATTTATACTTTTCCCCACAGCTGTGTGATCTCAGAGTTGGTATATTTAGTAAGGGGGGTGCAGGGGGCATCCCCCCACATTGGGGGAGTGTGTGGGGAGTAGCCTCCCACCTGAGCTGGTTGTAGATGGTGTGATATGTTCTTTGTACATTTTAAGCCTAGTGGTTACTTACCCTCAGAAACATTTCGGCAATGCGGATGTTCATGTATAGAAAGATTCAGCTTTTTGTCTAGGTTATTTCATCTTCTGTTATCTGGTATTTCTCGTATGTAAAGTACACCCATTATGAGTGATATATTGGGTGACGGGGACTATAAATTATGGAATTGTGTCAAGATTCTTAACTGATGGTGTTGTAGTTATTGCAAGAAATGAGAACTAGATGAAAAAATAATGACATCATTGAATGATACATTAAAGAAAGTAGGATTGCAATTAAATAAACAGAAAAGTATGGGTTTAAGTGATGTAACTGAAACTGAAGATATTTAATTTCTGATAAAAATGGATTACTTGGAATAGCATTTGGTAAAGTGGAAGAAGCAAATAAACAGGGGAAGGCAAAGACAGAAAACATAAAAAAAAAAAAATGCTTCTGGAAAGCATTTATTTCATCATTTAAAAACAAAGTGTATTTGATTAATTGTGTTATCTTCAGTAGGTAAGATTATATGGGAGGTATACATATGTGCCCCAGTAAAAAAGAAATAAAAATCATGCGGTTGGTGTTTAATGTCATATGGAGAACAAGACTGAACCTAGTAAAATGGGGAATTCTGTAACCAGAAGAAGAAAGTGGGGGGGTTACGAATAATGCATCCTATTGTTCTTATGGCATCTTTGCAGTTATACTGGATGTTCAGATGTAGAAAGAAAAAACAAATATCTTCATTGCTAAAACTTGTAAAGTAAAGTATAAGGTATTTTGGAATAATTTATTTTATTTATTTATTTGACATTTGGTTACCAGGAAAGTCTGACTGAGTGGGTATCCCATTTTCAGCCAAGTCCTTGGGAGAAAAGCTCCATATGCTACTATTCAATACATACTAAAATACATTACAATTCAGTAGTACAAAAATTCAGGAGAGAAACTGAACTAGGCATTAATGAACAGTGGTACATATTTGTATGTAATACAGTTATATTTCATCCTTGTTCTACATTTGATAGGATTGTTTGTTATCAATGATTATTTATTTTCATATATACATATTTGCATATAAAAGGATGAAAGTTGTTTTAGGTATGAGTAGAGTTCAGTAGAATACAGATATCTTTCGAGATAAGCAGATAGGGAAGGAGAGATGAATGTTGGACTGCTAGCATAGTTGTTTGCAATTAGATTTTTTTTTTTTACAGGAATTGTTGCCCGAATTAAGTAATTGTTGTTTTAGCTTGAATTTAAAGCTCCTTTGATTTTGTGTGGACCTAATGTCCAGTAGTAGTGTGTTTCATAATTTGGTAACTGAGTAGGAGTCAAGAGACTATCCTGCAGCTTTATTTGGCTTATACAGAGTTAATAGTTGCTTATCTTTTTAATGTAGGGTTCAGGTTTGAAGTATACAATTTAAGGAAGGGCTTATTTTATGGGCCATGGTTAGTTGCTGGTAACTGAGTTGTTGGGATAGATTTAGCCAGTCTACGGAAGTAAGGGCAGTACACTGATATTTGCAGAATGGCAGACCTGCTGCAAATTTGGCAATTTTATTGTAGCTGGATTCTAGTTTGTTTGTTAATGTGATTTGGAGCTTGGTTAGTATACGGGCACCATATAGTAAGGAGGGTAAACTGAAAGTATGACAAAATGGAAAAAAGGTTTATGAATGAGAAATTTAAAGAATACAAAAAAACTATTATGGAAAATAAATACCAAAAAATTAGAAAAAATAGAAAAAAATGGTAAAGGTTCATAGGTTCATGGGTGTGTACTAGAATAATGACCACAAGACCATTTTTAAGCCTAGTCAATCAATCAATATGAAATCTCAGACAAGTTCTAATACCTTGATAAGTGTAAGCAGGGACTTGGAAGATGAACCATTTATCAAAAGGTGATATGTAATTTTATTATATTAATCCTTGTTGGGATTGGAAAATGAGGCTGTTGATGCTATAAGGGAAAGGAGGTCAAGATTTGGATGCATAAATATGGATCTGAATATTTTATGGAGATTAATGACTACTTGTAAAGGGGAATATGTTATATAGCAGAATGTATGATAGGCTGTGTATATATTGTAATCACAGGTTCATAGGTAGGTACTAGGCTATTGGCCCTAGGGCCTATATAAGCCTAGCCAAAAAGGTACACTGGCTTTCGTCACCCAAGAAAATTATTTTCCTGTGCCCCTGTCGAGCAGAGCCACAGAAGTGATCCCTGGGGTGAATTTCCTATCTCCTATCCAATCATCAAGATTTTTCTTGAAGAGTGCTAATGAGGAGCTTTGTTTGATATAGATAGATCATTTGTTCCAGAGTATGGGAAGTCTCTGGGACAGGAATCTATCTCTCTAGCATGTTCTGTTTATTGTGGTGACAAGGTTTAGGTCCCTAGAGCATGTAGCTCGGAGGGATTGGGATTTCTTTAAGTGGAGCTTGTCCAACAGCTCTGGGTTTGACATAGCTTTGTATGTTAGGCAGAGATTGCCTCTGACTAGGCAATATGTGACGGAGTAAAGCTGGAGTTTTTTGAGATGGTCTGTGTAGGGCATCTGTTTGAGGCTGGTAATCAATATGAAACAGCTGAACTTGTTTTTTTTTAGAATGAGAAAGGATAAAGAAAGTCTGGGAATTGGTATGTAAAGATATTCTTATAAGCATAAAATAGAAGATGTGAACATGAATATGATTTTGTATGGATATCATGGGAAAGAATATGTTGGTATTAGGGAAAGATTTTATAAAGAATGTTTCGGGTGATATGGGCAATCTGGAATAAAAGATTAAGTGGAGTTTTGTTTAATAAAAGATGGACTCTTGCAGACATTTTGGAAAGGATAAAATTTCAGTTGTGGAATAAGGGTGGGGTAATGATTAATTGAATTAGGCTTTGTATTTTTCTAGAATAAGGAGTTATGTCACTGTACATCATCATGTATATTGCATATATTCAAAATATGAGACATTTTGTAAATATTGTAAATACTGTAAATGCCATCTTCAGATATTGACATTGTTTTGAAATAGTCTAAAGTTATGCAAAAAGCATATGCTTAGTCATATAAATAACACATTTCTCTTTTTGGTAGGTGCCATGAAATCTTTTACATCCACCTGAGCTACCACCAGCACAGGCAGATAGGACCTCAGTTTAAATGTCTTATCCAAATGATGGATCTTCTTAGCAATTTATCCATGTACCCTTCTTGTTGACATATACATTTTGTCATGAGATTATAAACAGAGGCACTCTGCTTGGCTATTAGCTTAACTAGTAAGGTGTGGGGAGGTACCATTATAACTCTGGAGTAACCAGAAATCATTTGAAGTATTATAAGACCCACTCCAAAAGCCTTTCTTACTACAATGGTGATTTACTGATCAGAGATAAAGTTTCTATTTGTAAATGTACAACCACCCTTAATCACACTTTTTCATATTAAATATCAGCCTGGGTTATGTCCTGACCATTATGAAATACAAGAGTATTGACAAGAGAAAATACAATTGTATTAAGTTTGTAGTCATCAGCACACTTAACGATTAAGAGACTGTTCTATCTACTGAACATCCAAAAAGGAGAGGCCCTGTAGGAGACCAGCTGCTACTTCATCTGGTATGCAGGACTGGCCATCCATCCTTACCACTTCCAGTTAGTAATTGTTTGGATCACAAAGATATTAGCTGTGACATCACATAATTTACATATGAGTCCTCTTTGTAGGAAAATGTCAAATGCCATTACAAGATTGAGATAAGCCATGTGGGCGGACAACCCCTTTTCAAGACAGCAGAAGAAAATGACTTCATTTATAGGCTTTATTATCTGAACTTCACAAAACTATATAAATTGCTTACATCCTACCATGGTATTTCCATCAGTATCTTTTCATAGGTTCATAGGTTCATAGGTAGATACTAGGCTATCTGCCCTAGGGCATTTATAAGCCTAGCCAGAGTGTATTTGGCTTCCACCTCCCTATTAGATTAGCCTACTGTGCCTCTGTAAAGTAGGTCACAGAAGGTACCCTTTTAAGATTAGTTTACTGTGCCTCTGTCTAGCAGAGAAACAGGAGAGATCCCAGGGGTGAATTTGCGATTTCCCATCCACGCATCCAAATTTCGCTTGAAGAGGGTCAGCGAGGGGCTATGTCTAACATGAATTGGGATTCTATTCCTAACTTTATAGATGACAGACTTAAAACTAATAGACAAAAGTTCTCTGAATTAGCTGTGGCTCCACCACACCCTTACTGAAAGGTGGCACCATATATTGTCACATACTGTAGACAAAGCCTGTGGAGAGGCACTTGTTAAAGACAATATTCAGGGGCTTTACATGGTTTTGCTTGACACTAGCTAGGCTGTAACAACAATTATAAAGAGGTGTAAACCTCTAGAGACTCAACAGATGTATGACTCCAGTGTAAAGAAAAGAAGCAGCGGTTTCACAGACCTCGGTATGTGGGCTTCTCCTGGGCCAAAAGTCTTCACATCATTATAACAGGCCAGAAAGACAAATGTCTAATAATAATAGTGTAAGATTTCATGCATATGCAACATAGTGTAGACTGAGGAAGTTGAAGAACACAGAAATACCACACAAACAGAGAAACAGCTAAGCAATAACTTTTATGTGGCAGGTTTGGAATAATTTTATAGGGAAGAAAATACACTGTGGTATTGAATGGCTCAGTTTAGAGAATAGCATTCTTTACAAAAAATAGTTTGCCATTTTATATAACCACTTGTCTGACCATATTTACTAAGTATGAAAATATGACAGTACCATATTATGATAATGAGGCAATATGATGCTGTGTGAGCTCCTATTGGCAGAAACCTGACAGCATCACTCAGAGGGGGCAGGGTTGATTGTAGCAGCTGGTTGGCTTGCTCCACAAGTGACTCTCATGTCACTAGGGATTTTTCTACCATTCAAAAGATATGTTGTTATTTCATTTTATTTTAAAGTACTATCATGTTGCTCAGCTATGTTCTGTAAAAAATGTAGTAGTAGTAGTAGAGAGAGAGAGAGAGAGAGAGAGAGAGGGGACAATACTTGCAGCTGTAGCTCTAAATGCCACTGTGATGCCCCACCACTGTCAACCAGCAATCAAGGATCCTCAGTCCTCACCACTAGCATCAGTGGGAGATGTGCATTGGGAGAATTACAAGTACACACACAGTATTTCCAGATACAGCTGTCTGAATCAAGTGCAATTTCACTTAAAAGCACAGAGAGACCAAATTCAGTCCAGGGCTGGTTTCTCCCTCTTTCTCCAGATTCCCAATAAGGCTCCCCACTGGCACAGCTATAGAGTTGAGATCTCAGTTGAGTGCCCAAGACCTCCTGCACCCTCTCTGTGTAACCAGTGCTTCGTATCCCTGCCCACATAGCTGACACACACACACACACACACACACACACACACACACACACACACGCACACACACACTGTTTTAGGTTTGATGTTTGATTTACACACACACACACACACACACACACACACACACACACACACACACACACACACACACACACCTGGGAAAGGCTGTCATAGGTTTACTAGCTATGCCGCCTTTGCTCAAACTATAAGGTAGTTATCACTGCCACCGGCCAACTCCTTATCAGCTACTTTAAGGCCCTTAACAAAGGGTGTTCAATCTTACTGTGTAATATTAATATTAATACAAATGGTAGTTTGACCAAGAGTAAGGCTATTAGGAGTGGCCCAAACAGTGTCACCAAATAAATATGCAAATACTCTCCATACTTAAATATCGGTAAACAGATCAGCCACAATGAAAGATTTAAATATATTTAAAAATAAATAATAAAAGAACAACAAAATACTCAGTATATAATCACAGTGACATCAGAGATCAAAATCACAGGAAATATTTAAAACAACATTGCAGGACAGTTTCAAATGAATTAAGAAAAATATCTTAACTAAGCTTTGTTATAGTCCTGACTAAATCTAAGAGAATTATACTATTCTCTAGAAACTTACTTCATCAGAGCAAGGCAGAGGTGGTGAATGGTTCTTGTTGGGTCCAAGACAGAATACAGAATGCACTGTCTCTCTAAGAGAGTTCTCAAATTAATATCTCAAATATTACTGCTGGGATAGCTTGCAGAATGACATCATTTCTTGTCATCTGACTCTATCCCAGGTGAAACCCCCACTGCTGGAAGCTTGGGAGTATTTAGCATCTACCTGTGAAAATACATAAACATCAGATATTTGGCAGATGCTGGAAGTCATAAAACAATTACATTCCTTCACATTTCAAGACTAGTAATAATTTCACCCTAGGGACAATACAGAAAGTTCCCTAGTTTTAGATATTGTGTCTCCTTGCTGCATTGAAACTGAAAGATACCATCTTTTATGGTGTTGCCATAAAGTAATTTAATTTCACTTATTTTTCGGAAGTTAACCTCCTTTATACCAGTTTCCACTATTAAAACATATACATTTAAACAGTTACAATAGTCCGTGTACATTTCTGTTCTTTTCCAGTAGGGCACATTGTGGTTATATTTTAAGTACAAGCAGTTTATAAACTACCTTTTTCAAAACACATGTCTGTACAAACCAGTTTGATATACACATGACATACAGTTTTAATGCAGTTGTAACACAAGCATCCTACACAAATTATATTGATTTTCACAAATGACATTTAACTATTTACAAAATTCCAGATAGCTGTGCTGGCAGTATCCCCATTTGTCACACTGATATTCACAAATTACATATAAAATTCCAGATGGCTGTGCTGGCAGTATCCCCCTTTGTCACAGCCGCTATTTGATTTGATTTTAAAATGCTGCATTTGTAAACAGCATAGTAACAGGAGACAGGGATCACAGTGCTGCCAGACACAGCTCTGTTGGATTGTGTTCAGTTGGATTCCTGTGGTTTATGCTGTTGGGACAAGCTGGTGATCTAGTTCTTTCTGTTTTATGAATGGTGTACATATGGGGACTGGTGATCTGAATATACACTGTGAACAGAGTACATTTATTACACAAGAGGGTAGGACATCATTCAGTATTTTACCCCACTGTGTAACTAGTTTTAAGAATCACAACAGGCTTTGGTAGTATCGACTACAACATAACAAGTCTGTTCCATGGCACACAATGTTTATAAATATATAATCCATAATTTAAAGACACTTACAAGATACAAGTAATTCAGATGAAGATATCAAACCTCTGCATATTCTGTGCCAAAAGTCATAAAAAATAGACTAGAATACCTTTAAGATGTACAGTTTGGATGAAAGACAGCAGTGGGTAGGGGTGTTCAAATTATCTGTATGTATATGTATGTATATGTAAGCATATATGCACGTGTGTGTGTGTGTATGCATTTGTGTGTGTGTGTGTGTGCGTGTGTGTGTGTGTGTGTGTGTGTGTGTGTGTGTGTGTGTGTGTGTGTGTGTGTGTGTGTGTGTGTGTGTGTGTGTGTGTGTGTGTGTGTGTGTGTGTGTGTGTGTGTGTGTGTGTGTGTGTGTGTGTGTGTGTGTGTGTGTGTGTGTGTGTGTGTGTGTGTGTGTGTGTGTGTGTGTGTGTGTGTGTGAGTGTGTGTGTGTGTGTGTGTGTGTGTGTGTGTGTGTGTGTGTGTGTGTATGTGTGTGTGTGTGTGTGTGTGTGTGTGTGTGTGTGTGTACATGTATACATGTGCCTGCATTGAGAGGAGTTCATATTTGATATTCTTATTTCTGTGTTGTATGGCTCAGGACCCAGAGATTCCAAACTGTAGCAGCAAACCTCTTTGCACATTATCCATTATAAAGTTTCTCACTCGTTAACCAGGAAATTAAGTGTACAATAAATCTGGGAGCTTATATTCTCAATAGATCAAATTTATAATAACATTTTGTTCATATTTTATTTATTTTCTATCTTTTTTTTGCTCCCAAGCCTGCTGATAGTGAATCCCTCCCTTGATCAAACATTATGCTGTCAGAAAGGGCAGGGGGAATCATCCAGGCAGCCATGAGGGTGCTTTGTGTTCTCAATGGCCTTCTGGCAAAGACAGCATTTTTAGCTTTCCTGGCCTAACCTCCCCCTGGTGGTAATGTGAGCATTTACATCACAACAAGGGACACCTATGCCCCTTTGTCCTTGCACACTTATCTCCTAGCATGGACCACCTGCAACCATCACTGGCTTGGGCAGCCACACCTGCATCTTCCTGGTAATGGCTCCCTGGATCATGATGGTCCTCCACTGTCTTGCCAAGGTCCAGCCATTACAGCAATGGCATGAGCCAGGTGGAAACCACTGCATTTCACCCCCACCATGATGGCATATGGTCATGCTCATTCTGTCTGCCTGGGCTGCCAAACACCCAAGCTTCTAGTCAAACTTAGGTCAAGTGGGCTGCAGCCATGGCTTCATCCCTCAGCCCCACTGGCACAGGATAATTCTGTCCATATATTATGTTGAGATTTTATTATGTATTTTATGCATAGATGAATTCCATTGTTAATGTTTCTTTCCCTTTGTCTAACAAGGTTTATTACTGATATACTTCTTCCTTTTCTTTGTCCAGAATTAAAAAAGTGCATGTACTTGAGAAAATGACTGGTGTAGTGATCTTTCCTTTCAGTAGTATATAATTGCTTGAGAAGTAGCTTTCATTTGACATTTAAAGACACACTAATATTTGAATATTCAAGCTTTGAAAATATATACTAACAAACATTACTACATATAATGGAAACTCAAAATGGTGATATCCCCCCCATAGCAGTAAAGCATTCTTTCTTAAGTCAAATTGGACTTTCATATTTTAATGGGTTCTAAAATGTTATATTCTGGTTATTAAATATCCGTTGCTGTCACATGTTCTAATGAAGAAACAGAAGGTTAGTATGGTGAGCATCTGATAATTGTATTAACTGGATTTATTTTATAAGAGATCTATGTTGGTGCTTTTTATTTATTACATCTGTGGTGACACTTTTTAATTGTTTAAGTATATCAATACCAAAACATTTACTAATAGGTGTGCTCTGAGTCTGTTGATGTGCCGAACAGAAACCACATCAAAGAAAAGAATGATAAACATGAGGGCTAAAACTTTGGTAAAGTAGTTTGCCATCTGTCTTTGGGGTGAATTCATACAATGCACATTGGACCACAGGAGTGACTATTTGAAAAACATTTTCCTTTAGTAGCATATTCTTAATTGGCTTTGACAAATGTAATGATTGTTGCTTTGTTTGCATTCATGGTTTGCTGATCAAATTGGTATAGTAATTTAGATCCTGCAGAAAAATAATTATTTTGTTCCTTGAAATATTTTCACAGCTGTATAGTTTCTGCAACATTAAGTTCAAGACTTTAATATATCAGCTGCTTACAATAATAACTTGGATACTTCACAGTTTCAATGACCCTATACTAGCCCAGTGTTAAAATGTGCTTTTCTTCAATGTAGAAATCGTTTGGCTTTTGTAGTACTATGAACGAGTTCAAAGTGTGCCGTGAAATGTGAAATTACAAGGAAATGTGTATATTTCATGTTCTTCATAATGCAATGTTTAAAAGAATTAGTCAAAGTCTTTGAGGACTGATAGTGAGTTTGATTAAATTATTTTGCATAAAAGATTTCTCAAAGTAAGTGGTGACCTATAGTTACTGTTTTGTGCTAATTTATGCACAAGTCTTGTATTGATAAAAATATCGTGGCTGCAAAGAAATTGTCTGAGTTGTTATCTGTGTTATGATTGCTCATGATATAGACTTATTTTTTGGTTTTGGCAAGAAAGGAAACATGACTAAATGGATAGAAGGTGGCTGCAAGCTTCACTTTCATTGTATGCCTCAGTAGTCTTCCTCCAAATGGCACAGTCTTTGTTGAAAAGTAACACTGTAATGACAGAAAGTATTTTTTACCTTTAACTTCTTGTTATTTTACTTTGATTGTGAAATGACATTTCAGAGTATATATGAGGTCATAATATCAGCATGGGTGCCTGATACCAGACTACAAAACTCCAAAAAAAGTTTTTGAGACAGAGCTTGCAAACATTTCAAGGAACTAGTGAGTATCTTTAACCATTGGCTGGCTGTTGAAGCGATACAGCTCAGCCCAATTAAAGTATTATAGGGGAACATGTCTGGATTAACCAACCACTCTATATGTGTGGGATAGAAAGTGGTCCCACATGACACCTCTTTTAGGCAGTTTTACCAATGATGGCAAGGCCATGCACTGAATGGAATGAAAAAAGAAGAAACAAACAACAGAGGCCATGCACCGAACGGAATGAAAAAAGAAGAAACAAACAACAGAGGCCATGCACTGAATGGAATGAAAAATGAAACAAACAACAGAGGCCATGCACTGAACTGAATGAAAAAAGAAGCAACAAACAACAGAGGCCATGCACCAAACAGAATGAAAAAAGAAGCAACAAAGGACAGAAGCCATGCACTGAATGGAATGAAAAAAGAAGCAACAAACAACAGAGGCCATGCACTCAATGGAGTGAAAAAAGAAGCAACAAACAACAGTGGCCATGCACTTAAGGGAATGAAAAAAGAAGAAACAAACAACAGAGACCATGCACTGAACAGAATGAAAAAAGAAGCAACAAAGGACAGAAGCCATGCACTGAATGGAATGAAAAAAGAAACAACAAACAACAGAGACCATACACTGAACAGAATGAAAAATGAAACAAACAACAGAGGCCATGCACTGAACTGAATGGAAAAAAAGCAACAAACAACAAAGGCCATGCACCAAACAGAATGAAAAAAGAAGTAACAAACAACAGACACCATGCACTGAACAGAATGAAAAATGAAATAAACAACAGAGGCCATGCACTGAAGGGGATGAAAAAATAGCAACAAACAACAGTGGCCATGCACTGAATGGAATGAAAAATGAAACAAACAACAGAGGCCATGCACTGAATGGAATGAAAAAGCAACAAACAAGAGAGACCATGCACTGAACTGAATGAAAAAAGAAGCAACAAACAACAGAGACCATGCACTAAATGGAATGAAAAATGAAACAAACAACAGAGGCCATGCACTCAATGGAGTGAAAAAAGAAGCAACAAACAACAGCGGCCATGCACTGAAGGGAATGAAAAAAAAGCAACAAACAACAGTGGCCATGCACTGAATGGAATGAAAAATTAAACAAACAACAGCGACCATGCACTGAGCAGAATGAAAAAAGAAGCAACAAAGGACAGAAGCCATGCACTGAATGGAAAGAAAAAAGAAAAAAAAAAACAACAAACAGCAGAGACCATGCACTGAACAGAATGAAAAATGAAACAAACAACAGAGGCCATGCACTAAGCGGAATGAAAAAAGGAGCAACAAACAACAGAGACCATGCACTGAGCAGAATGAAAAAAGAAGCAACAAAGAACAGAGGCCATGCACTGAATGGAAAGAAAAAAGAAACAACAAACAGCAGAGACCATGCACTGAACAGAATGAAAACAAGAAGCAACAAATGACGGAGACCGTGCACTGAACGGAATGAAAAATGAATCAAACAACAGAAGCCATGCACAGAACAGAATAAAAAAAGAAGCAACAAACAACAGAGACCATGCACTGAACAGGATGAAAAAAGAAACAACAAACAACAGAGACCATGCACTGAATGGAATAGAAGAAAGAAGCAACAACCAACAGAGGCCATAGTCTGAAAAAGAATCGCTGGAGGAATGATTCTTTTCCAGAATTATATTGTATTTTTAATGGCATGAGAACTGTCCCTTGCAATGGCAGATTATCTGAATTTTCCTTATCTCGTGGCAGTGGTTAATTCTGTGAACTATAGCTGTCTCATTGCTTTGCTCAGAGGAAAACAACAAACTAGTTTTGAAGAAACAATTAAATGGGATTTCTGAGCTAAAAATAAAAACAGCTTGACTGAAACCAGAAAGTGGCATAATTATTGCCAGGATATAATGAATGTACAATAGATGTTTGCTAAAACAGCATGCACTTTTTTTTTTTTACTGTTGGCATTTAAGCAACAGTTAAGCTTAACTACTAGCTTTAGCCAAAATATCATTGTGATATTCCATAGAAGTTAACTGTTTTTCTAAATCAATATCTCTGACTACTAACTCAGTTCTGAGGACTGTTGTGTTGCATTTTAGTCAGCATGACTGAGAAACAAACTACTGCTGACAGTGGACAGATGAACTTTTAAGGAGGACACATGCAAGCCTTACCCTTGACTCTTTGGCAAATCAATGCTTTCATTTGTAAAACAAGGCAGCACAAACTTAAAAGTCTCATCTTTTTAAAATGTAAATAATGCCATTATATTATTATTATTATTATATTATAATACGATAATATATATTATATTATAAAATACTGTACATATGACTTAACATTTCCATCTAAATACACTGCAGCTAACCTGCAGGATGGATCAAATGTATTGCACACATATACAGCTATGAATACAGAGACAAACGCAGATGACATTGCTTGCTTGCAGGTTCTGCAACTGTAACAATGGGTTTAGATAAAAACCTAGACAGACTGCTTTTGATGCACAGGAAGGGCATGTTTTAAAGTGAAACAAAACTTTTTTTAATTACATAATATTCCTTTCTTAAAGGAAATAGCAGCATATAAAAATAATGACAAGATGAACTAGAGGCAGGGCCGGTAGGGGCCCCCAGCAAATGTCAATTTGGGGCCCCCAGCAAATGTCAAGTTGGGGGCCCCCTGCCCCCTTTCAGTCTAAGTATCACCCTGTCACTGCCACTACTTCTATCTATCTTTTTAGTTCATGCTGCAGACTTTTAGGAGTAGTACACACAGACTGACCTGTAGCTACAATGATCTTATTACAACAGGCATACATACCACACTGTGTTGGCCCATCTCACAAAGGGACATTTACAGTTACTGCCATTTAGGTGTAACAAAGATACATTACAACAGCTCTATGTACAGGACAGAACTAATATGCAATGGAACCCTAGGCACTGGTTACTGTTTCAGCCCCTGCCAAAAAAAAAAACAAAAAAAACAAAACAAACCACACACACCCTCCAGAGTTTCCCTCTGTTTTCCTCATGTTGGGCATCCCACTTATGCACATTACTTTTTTTCTTCCATTTCTCACATTTTACCTTTTTTCTTCAGCTTTTTCAATAAGCCATAACTTTATATATGCTCTAAAGTGCTTTTTAAGTTTTTTTTTCTTCTTTTTATCCAATGATGGCTTGAACAGAAATGATGATTAAGGAAAGAAATTCAATGTTGCTGTTCAGCGTTAGTTTTCCTTCTGTCTTTTCGATATACTTTCTTGACCAAGTCAGCATAGTAATAACCATTTAGGAAATAACTCCATTAAGCCGCTGCCCCCAGAAGCTAGAGCATTACCCAACCTTTTAATTCAAAAGTGGTCTAAACAAAAATTGTGAGTAAGAAAAAAGAATGTCAGTCTTTTTTTCTTTCAGTGAAGACATAAGTTGTACCCAAGACTTAAAATTCAAAGCTGACAAAAATAGGAGCTCCAATCCCATGCTTTGGAACAAGATCCCAGTTCATATTAGGCAGAGCCCCTCACAGACTCTCTTCAAAAGAAATCTTGATGAGTGGATGGGAGATCGTAAGTTTACCCCAGGGGTCACATCTGTGTCACTGCTAGACAGGGGCACAGTAAACTAATTCTATTATATAAGGGGACCTTCATTGTGTCATTACTAGACAGAGGCACAGTATTCTAAATGTATTCTGTACATTTTTTATACCATTTCATGGGGTGGCAAAAGCCACATCACTATGACTAGGCTTACAAATGCCCCAGGGCAGATAGCCTAGTACTATACTATGAAACTATGAAACTATGAAGTAAATTAAAAAGTCAATTGTGAGGATACACAGATCCTGTATGGGAATACTGCCTGCATCACTAATAATCCCAAAAAGACAGTCACTGCCAATGCAACCCTCTGGTGTTAGATTGGGATGAAAGCAGAGGTTCAAATGGCCACAGTCATGTATTTCAAGTGACTGCTGAAATACATATATATAGCATGCATACTAACTCCTCAATCCTAACCCCAAAGGCAACCAGCTGTATATGTGTCTGATGTCTGATTGTGAGGAAAGTGAAAATAAATAATGACTGCAATAATGTATTCTACTTTGCTGCTACTGGGCAGTACACTGCCCCTACAGGAGCTAAAGTAACTTTCTTTGTATACCTCTGAGGTCTGTTAGAAAAGTAAAGGAAATGATGACTACACAATCCCCAGCACCCACATAACCTATGGCAAATTTCTGTGCACAAACATCTGAGCAGGAATGTTTTAGAATGTTTGTGGTTGAGGACAGAGGCTACTATCAGTTTTATCCTAACAGGGTCATATCATATAACTCCATCCAGGCTAAAGATTGCAATCAGAAAATGAAAGTATGTTTTCCTCCTCATTTTTCCTCAACCAAAAACAGCTTTTTTGGGTGTCCCCAAAGTCAAGGATGATTAAGGGAGCCCCCTGTATCTATTTATACAGTTTAGGGAGTGGAGGCCACCTGATACCAAGAAGATCTAAGTGTCTGAATGCCTATGACATACATTATGCCTTACTTTTGAAATATAATCACTTGTTAGCTACATTATTTATTGATACCCAGAAGAATAACGTGTGTGTTCCGGCATTATTGGATGTGTGCATTGATAAAAATCAGTGATATTTTACACACACACACACACACACACACACACACACACACACACACACACTCACACACACGCACACGACGACGCACACACGCACGCACACACACACACACACACACACACACACACACACCACACACACACACACACACACACACACACACACACACACACACACACACACACACACACACACACACACACACACACACACACACACACACACACACACACACACACACACACACACACACACACCACACACACACACACACACACACACACACACACACACACACACACACACACACACACACACACACACACACACACACACACACACACACACACACACACACACACATCACAGCAATGTTATTTTTGTACTTATTTCAGCAAGTACATTGTACAACACTATTACTGCTACACAAGATCAGTGACTGCTGTTTAGCAGTCATCAAACAGCAACAGGGATAAGACAATTTTATTTAACTCAGTAAGTAGTAAATTAATACCTATCACTATCCCTGATTTCACAGATATTCCTGATTTTGTCTCATAATTTTACTCTGTCACACTAAATCAAGTAATCAGAGTTTTACACTTATTGTCTAAAAAATGCATGTTGATGCAAAATGTGTTATTCTAGTAACTTTTTCAAAGTGAATTAGAGTAATATATAAAACGTGTTCCTCATTTTGAGACTTTATTATGCTATTATTTATATCACTGTACATAATTCTTCAGCAAATACATTGAGAGTTATAGTATCAGTTGTTCTGCCAGTATGTATAAAAACCCTGAAAAAGAAACCATCCCTGAAGATTAGGAGCATCAGCTCTTCTTAAACTCCACAGTTTGCACTGAGATCGATCACCCTGGGCTGCTGATCTCTCTAGTGCTTACTTTGCTTATGTTCATTACAACTTTGTCCTAACAGGGTCCTATCACAGTCCTGTTCAGGTTAAAGAGTGTAACTGAAAATTAATACATTTTTTCTCCTCATTTTCCCCCAACCAACAGCAGCTTTTGTGGGGCCCCCACACAGTCAATGAGGATTAAGGGCCCCCCTGCAGCCACAGTTATTAAAGCTGGATATGTTGTTAATTTTAGTGAAGAGGATGTCCACCAGCAGGGCTTAACTAGGCTGGAGCATTATATCATTGGTAAAATATTTAATGAAATCGTGAAGCTTGTTACCTGACAAAATATTGTTCCTATAATTAAGATCTTTGACTTTTGAAGGAGATAAGTACGAGTTATTGTTACTTACCTGGTTTACGTACACAAGCTTGCTGTACTACCTTCTGTTGGTTTGACAGACATGTTACAAAATATCAAGATAACATCATTTGCAGTGGTTGGAGGCCCCCCAGGACCAGGGGGCCCCCAGCGAACGCAGGGTTCGCTGGTGCCTAAAACCGGCTATGACTAGAGGTCATAAGTTTTCAACTTTCTAGTAACTGGCACTGATCTGTGTTTCAGGGTGGCAACTAAACTGCATGGTGGAGAATAACAGATTTTTTCCTACCATGTGGAGTGCAGTGTACTTTAATAGGAGGTAAAATCTTGTTATAATAGCAAACTCACTCGCTTTAACTTGATTCGTATAATTCACTAAAATGTTCTGGTAAGAAGCAAAGCAGACTTGTTTTCGGACCACCTTGTAGCAGCCATGTGACTGATGCACTGCTCCCTCATTCTAAATCATGGAAGGCTAGGTGTCTCTGATGATGTCAGATAATATACAGCTATCTGTAGATGTGAAAAGCTTTTGTCATTGTAAATCTGTATGCCAAAGATTAAAATACAAGTTTGCTTCATAAATAAAGTCACTTGCTATATCGTTAGGCTGTTGTGTACTTCCTACTCAGGGTTGAAACTCTAAATTGAACTTAAATCAACTTTAATTTTATGTATGTAGCTATACACACACATATATATATATATATATATATATATATATATATATATATATATATAATTATGTTATGAAATGTAGAAAACTCAAAAGAGAGAATCACAAGAAGGTAGAATAAAAAAAAGAATTGCAGAACATTGACTCCCACTAAACAAACCTATATTAGTAAACCTCATCTACAAAACTAAGATCAAGTCTTGCCTTGCTAGCAATACTGTTGGGAAATGTTTTTGGTAATATAATGTACTAACCCTCACAATAACCCTACTCCTGGCCTGCCTCGAACCCTAAACCTACACATTACATTACTAAAAATTTGGTCCTCTGTACATACTTTTACAAAGCACTACAAGCTAGTTTCTTTCTCAAGGTCTAGGTCAGGCTTTGCCAGGACCATTTTCCAGGGGTCTTGGTCCCCATTCAACCTGTCATTTGTTTTATGATATAGTAATCTCCCCATATAGTTTAGGCTACTGCATTAGCAATCATTTTGAACTGCACAAGCACGGTTATGTAAGTAAAGCTACCAAAACAGTGGATATCCGAATGATCACTGGTGCAGTAGCTATTCCCTCCTTTCACCCCTTGTTTTTTAGTATTTTTTTTATGCCAGGGGTGGGCTTTTTTTTGTTGTTTCTAGTAATGCCCTCACAGAACTCAGTCTCCCTGTCTCATTTGGCATCTAAGATCTAAAGGGCTTGGCACCCAGTCTTGTCTTTTAATCAGCTCAGCTCGAGCTAACTAACAGTTTGGACACATGGAAGGTGCCCTGAAACTTTGGAAGTTAGCCTGCTGTTATATCTTAGGATATAATCCATATAGCTTAGGCTACTGCAGCAGTGATCCTTCAAACATCTACTGTTATGCTAAGTTTACTTATATAAACTTTTCTACACAGAATGTAAATGGGAATCTATATAGTAAAAACAGTGGCAGTGAAACCTAAGTTGTTACAGGAATCTTTGTAGTAAAACAGTGGCAGTTGAATATAAGCTGTTAAAGTTTGAGTAGTTAAACCTATGTGCATCATCTGAAGACTGAGGCTATGCTCTGTTTTCTTGGAAGCTCTTTTGTAAACCTGATAGCTGGCACTTTATAGAATGAATTAATTATTTTAATACACATAAAGTGCTGCTGTTAGAAAAGTTTGGGGGTTACTGTGACTGATTGCATCTTGTTTGGTCAACATGCAAGTGATAGCTGCAAAACATCAGATAACCATGATGTTTTAAGCAAGCTGAACCTGTTGGAACTTACAACATTGTTATATATCATAAAGTCATTCCTGATGGGGCAAGTCCCCCCAATGAGATGGCATATCCCATGTTCTGTATATATTAAGTCTGAAGTCACATAAATACAGAGGAGACTGAAAAGATTTAAAACAAAAAGCTAAAAGTCACGTTTTCCCTCTTGTCTGTCTTCTGTGACCAAAACACAAAACATAATATCTATAACAACTAGTGTTTATGCACTAATGAAGTTGACAACAGAAATGACTGACCTTCCAGCTACAATTATTTGTACTATAATTAAAAGTGATACAACAAACAATAGCAGTCCCCCAAGATTTCATACAGTGTGGGGTTCCAGCTCAAACAATAATTTGTCCAAGTCCTACCTGGATGCAGAATGCAAAAACTTTCACTGACACTATCCTCTCTGCTTCTCATTTGAAATGAAATTTGGGAACTCTTCTCCAATTCACATTTACAAAATGTTGCTAGGACTCAAAGTTATATGTAGTAGGAGGGTATGGGGCAATGGCCCTACAATTCCCCACAATATTATTAAAAAAAAATGCAGAAAATGCACAGTCATATCCTTGCAGTGAGAAATGTGACAACCGGGATGTATCATAAATATCATTTTGCATGGCAATTTTCTGGGATACTAATAATAAACGCTCATAAACTCTTAGGATTTAACACTTGAAATACTGAGCAAGTAACCTTGGATCAAGATGATTGTCACTGTTTAAGTGACACCCCAACCCCCATGTGTAAAATGGGAAAAAGGAGTTGAGGATGGATGGATGGAACTAGAAAGTAGATAGGTGGAAAGGCAGATGTTAAGAAATTACATTTGAATTACAATTGAAGAAACATTTATAATATGTTGTACTGCACTTCAATCTATACTTCCATCTAGTGGCTGTATGTGGCATTGACTCATGCTCAAGTTACATAGAATTAGCCTCTCCTAATTGTGTATGTTGACTTCTCATTGTATATCAGTCTAGCAAGTTGGCTAAACCGAAGGCATACAGACAACATGACATAGTTAGCATACATTTATTTACTTTGCATTCAAAAATAAGGCCCATGATATACAGCTAGAAGACAAATCAATACTTGCAAATACATGTTTTTATCACTATTTTATTTTACATTTGTTAAACAGGGGAGCCCGGCTGGACAGAGGTCCATTTTCAGTGGAGGCCCGGGGAGAAAAGCTCCACATACAATAAGATACAAAACATAAATTGTTGACATGACAACAGAGCTCATATACTAGTTTAACTACACTATGCATTCACAATAGAGCTCATATACTAGTTTAGTTATGCATACACAATTTCACACATCAAATAAGATACAAACATAAATCATTGACTTGACATTAGAGGATATAAACTATTTTAGCTATACATTCATACTTTCACACAGTCATGATGGTTGACATTAGCTAGTCTGTACGTTTTCTGTGGAGTCTTGGTTGAGAAACTTCACATAGTAGTAATACAGAGTATGTTCTTGACATAAGAATAGCTGAAGTTTAAGTCTAGATATATGCATTCATTGTATACTTCATTCATCATTGTTGGCAATATTGGCTAGTAGCACTGCTGGAGGTTGAAAACTGCAAGAGTGAAGGAAGAGAGGAGAGGATAGAGCAAGTGTTAGAGGGAGGAGAGGAGAGGAGAGGATAGAGCAAGTGTTAGAGGGAGGAGAGGAGAGGAAAGAGCAAGTGTTAGAGGGAGGAGTGAAAGATTTAGTTAGCTGTTCAGTCGGCATTAGACTGACCTTTATGACGACTTGTGAAAATTCATATTTCAGAGTAGTATCCGTAGGCTGATACTGATCCAACATAAGTACTGGTGCAGTTCCCTGTTGTTTCATTGGAGGTTAGTATGGAAACTGAAATGCTGATTAGGAAGGCTGTAATAAGTCACTAGCTGAATTATGTAGTGTTTCAGATGACGAATTTGTCTGTGAAAACATTTGATAAGTGCAAGGCCTATCCTTCATTGACATCCTTTGATCCAATACAATCACAAGAGACACCAACAGAAGTACTGATGAAGGAGCTGCTGAGGCCTTATCTTCTGTGATCACCAAGGCTGCGGTGTAAAATTGCAGTACTATAGACAGCTGTATTGTAATAACGACATTAAAGTTTGAAGTGAAAGGTGTCTTTCTGCTTCTTTAGATTGTTTGCAGCTTCCTTTGATGATTCCTCTCTACTAGACTTCATCATCTTATCCTTTTTTATCTCATATATTACTTCTTGTACTCCATCCTCAACAAAACTCTGGACTTTCAAAAGTAAGACTATAATCTACCACAACTACAAGTAGTTTGGTGATGTTCTAATTGAAGATCGCTGAAGAAAAGTAAGAAGTTAATGCACATGATCAATTATAGCAGGATGTGAAGCACTCAAACTGATGAAAAGAAAAGACAAAAGATCTTATCAATGCTGGTTTTATACAGGACAGTCATGCACTAGTCAGGGTTTGAATGAATTGAAGTACAATATCAGCTTTAGTTTTCATAGGGGCTGAAACACAACTGGTGAAATTTCTGGTCAGGGATAAAGGTAGATAAGTTGAATAAATCCCAGGTGTTATTATTTACAGCTACAGTGTCCCTTCCTGACGAGCATCATGGGTGTTAATTCAATAATCAGTGTTCTGTTTGATTCTGCTAATGCAAATTCATATGGCTTGGCAGTTACTAATGGTCTGTCATACATTCTGAATATGAACAATATGTCTTACAATGTGATTTTGTGTGATTATACCCAAATTCCTCTGTATCATCTGATCATACAGCAGTTACACAATTCAGCAATATTCAAAATGAAGCAAAGAAAGCTTCCAGTTCTAGAACTACAATTGATATCTCTGTGTGAAGACAATGTACACCCTATCCCCTCATTCCAAGGTACGGCATAAGCAAAGCTCTGACAAAATCAAAGGAAATCATATAATCATTAGTGGTAAAAAATTGTTAAGCAGTCAAAAAATGCAAGCAGCAATTTGAAGTTCATATGAGCATGGGGGGATGGGGAGCTGAATCCTAGAATGCTAAAAACTAATTTAAATGGAGTTTACAAATTATAGCTTCTATAATTCACAGTAGTTACTATACCAAATGGCAAAGAGTAAGTGCAGCTAGTTATATAAGAGTAATACTGTCTCAATGCACAAACAGCTGATCAGAAACTAAGTGCAATTCGTACTGACCTCAACGCACTCATTCGTCCATTGCATACTACCAGGGGGTATCACCTCCCAAATGTGATAATTCTGTTTTATATGAATTAAAAGATTACAGTTCCACTACTTTCTGATTTAAACCTAGGATTGATAAAAAGCAAATTGATAGAAAGACACCAACATATGCATACCATATGCTGCACAATAAATTATTTTGCAGACTTTAGTGACATCTATTGGTTGGAAGTAATTCTGCCTCTTATTTTCACTAGACAACACCTTATCTTATGTGTGCAGCTACTATACCCTTTTATGTTACAGGAAATGTATGCAATCTTTTTCATTAACTTTTATCTAGAAGAGGTTAGACTGTAGTGAAAATGGAAGTTAAGAACAAGGGATCGCTTTCCAGAAATTGTTACATTTGTTAAGATGGTAATGTCTGCACATGTGCATGTTAAACATATGAGGGAAGAAACAAAGAATGAATGAAAAGTCTCTGGCAGAGACATGTAGCAACAAATCAGCCATTCATAGGTATGTGTGCTGTCACATTACCCAAACTGGTTAAACAACAAAGAGCTAGTAACTTAATAAAAAGAAATTTGGCAGAGGGACAAGCATCTCACAGGACGATGAGATAAGTGTTTATTTTTTGATGAAACTGTAACTTCAGAGAGGGGAAATATCAATAATGTAATCTCAACTGGCAATCATCCAGAACTGACTGAATTATTCTATTCACTAGAAGATTAGCTACAAATCTAAAAGTTGCATTAGAATAGGTACCAGTATTAACATCTGAATATATATTTTTATGACATTTTATCTCATATCACGTTAATTACGTTGCATCACAGGCACCAAGTCATACATGGGAAGCTCATCATATCATTAGTGCCAACTGAAAGCTTGTTTCTTGCAGCTCTGCAATCGATGAAGGAACAATTTCATCCTTAAACATGTGTGTACCAAAACAGACAAACTTTAACCACACGGTAACACTCTTCTTATCTGAAAATTATCTGTTTAAAAGATGGCAGGGTAATAAATCTATTCATTTTTTAAGCAGAAACGACAAAATTCTAGTAGTACCTTCAAAACTGAATCACAGTTTATCTTGTTGGATACCATACCCTTAATCTTTGTCTTGAGTATATCTTATTAGAATGGCATTAGTGCTAATCTTGCAGTCTCTACAACTAATTTCCAAGCAAAAAGTCACATATGTTAATAATTAAGTTTATTTTTGCTTGTGCTGAAAGGTAACAACATATAAGAAATGGGTTATGTGAATCCCATTAACCATGAAAATTTAATTTGCTTAAAAATAAGCGGGCTATTTTCTGTATTTATAACCAGTAACTCCATGTATTCTTCTTTTACATGCATGTACAAGTACATTGACCTAAGTGACTTCTCTGACTTGTTACTGAATCTGAACTCCAAATCGTCAAATAACTTAGACCTGTAAATATTACAGGAGGTGAATATTTAAACAGTTCATTTCCTGTTACATGAGGAAGCAGTTTTGTGAACTGGCATTTAGATTTAACACTGCACTTACAACATATATAGATACTGTCAATAAAGCTAGAGATAAAGGCAAACTAGTCTCCTCCTTATTTCTAGACTTGTCTAAAGCCTTCAACACAGTTTGTCATGCAAATTTCTACTTTGAATGTCCTCATTAAGTCTCTCTCAGACCACCTTTCTATACATATCAGTCAACAAAATGGCACTCCACCCTCCCTCCATACCTCCCAGTCACTACCGGTATACCAAAAGGCTCTATCCTTGGTCCCCTCCTCTTTAACATTCTCACCAATACCCTCCGCACATCCATGCAACAGACCTCCCTAATACAATATGCAGATGACTTCACATACATTTGCACATCTGACAACATGGCACACCTCCAGAAAATTACTTAAGAAGCTTTAACAGCAACTGAAGCATGGCTTTGTAACTCACATCTCGTGTTTAACTGTAAAAAACTAAACTACTACTTTTTTCTCCAGATCCTTCTCCCACGAAAAACAACATTTAAAGTCCTCTGTTTTAATTATACAACCACTGATGTCACTTCTCATGGCAAATTATTATTAGCAATGATAGTGGATGATAATCTTAAATTTGACCTGCATATAAAAAATTGCATAAGAAAAACTCATCAAAAACAAAACTTTCTCACTGACACAATCAAAGCTACACTTGACACTACTTATCTCCTCTTCATGTTTCTTTATGGTGCTCCCATCCTTACTAACCTTCAGGCATCACAAAACTCAAAGCTTGAACAATGCTATGACAAATACCCCTTTCAGAAGCCAGTACTGTATAACACTAAAAAAGCCTAAATTAGTTAGAACTGCCCCATCAACTAACATGTGCACAGCTTCTTCCCACCTATAAAATTATCCAGAATCTATCTGCTTGTCCAGCACTAAATAACATTCTACACAGCTATGTTCCCAGTTGGGAATTATGATCCAATGACCAAAAACTCCTGTCTGTCTACAAACCAATCAAATCTGCTGGGTATTGTCTGTAATCGTACCATATTGCAAAGGCCTGGAACTACTACTCATTTCTGTCCATCAGGTCAATACCCTTCCTCTAATCCTTTAAAACCATTCTGAAAGACTTACTAGCCAAATCCGGCTTTGTTTTTATTCAACTCCAGGTTAAATTATACCCCTATATGTGAACAAATACCTCTTCATACCTTACATCTCTTTACTCTCCTTTCTTTGTTTACTTCTTTATTTCTACCAATTTCTCTCCCAGGGCTTTCTCTCTAAATATACCATAAGCCTGCTTTTCTCTCTCTTTGTATTGCAATTCCTATTTGTGTTATACTAACTTACCTTTAGTTTCTCTATAAACTGGCTAAAATTTCTCTAACTATTAAATCATTATCACATAACTTGTATCTATTCTTAACCAATGTTTTCGTAGTATGTCTAATTTGGTATAATTATTTAAACTGTAGTTGATTTTTGTATTATGTTTAAAGGCTGTCAAATTATTTATTTTAAATGTTTTATAATACTTTGGAGCTGTTCTCCTCAGGACTCCACTGAAAATGGGTTCATACCCAGTTGTACTTCCCCAGTATTAAAATGTTAGTCAATAAATAAAATAAATGTCACTGGAATAGACATTTCAATAGATAAATTATGTTATAATCCCTAATATCTCTTTCTAAACTCCTTTTTAACATTTTTTGATGTCAAGGGTTTAACAAAAGTGAAGGATTTAAATACCTTCAGATTAAAAGGAACATGTATTACATTTTTACAGATCTACAGATTTCTACTTCCAAATAATCCTTCAAATATTATTAAAATGCTTTAATTTTACCCAATAATGGTGTCTTAAAGCAACTCTGCCAAAGACCTTGAAGTTCCCTGAGAGACAAGTTAAAATATAATTAATAGAAACAACTAAATATGCATAACATACCAATCACTTTGCTGATAGCTAACATACACTTCCAGGTACTGAAAACAACTTTGTTCTTGACAACACTTCACCACTCATAATTTTGATAATGCAGCAAAAACAATTTCTTTGCAATGGATATATATTACTAACCATTTATGTTTCAGTCAGAAATGTCTCACACTGCATTAGTGGTGATGGTAAGCCAAGAAGTACTCTTACTTATCTGCCAACACACTTATAGTCTTGCAATGTGTAACAGTCAGTATTTGTGTAGAAATATTCAGTACGGTAGCCTTGCAGGGTCATTCAAGCCAACAGTCAGTGCATTGGTATAGAGATGGCAGATTTGTTTTCTCCTTGCTTCTGCTGCACACTTTATTACTAAGTCACAATCTTATAAACAGACGACTGCCAGAATAAAATAGAATAAAACACAGAAAGCACATGGTTAGAGAAAATAAAACAATGTATCAGAATATACAGACCAGAAATAAGAGCAGGAGGATAAAGATGTGTTAGGATGACTTGATTAAAATCATAAATGATTTGCTGTTGTGGGAAGTGCTTACATACCATTTCTGAATAAAACTTTCATTAGGTCACACCTATAAATTGCATGAGAAGAGGTTACCACCAATAAAGCAGTATTTACAGGAAGAGAGCACAGATACACTCAGGTCTGCAGCAGCTTGTCAGAGCATATCTACAGTAACCTGTATTTCCAAAGCCTGAACTAGAACCCACATGTTGACTGTAAATGTGCAGCCAACACCTAGTTACACAAAGTTAATATGTTTGTCACTTGCATAATGCAAATTTGAAAGATAACTGATAAATAAATCAACCTGCATCAAGTAAAATTTCTGAAGAAATGTTTTTCCCCCCAGGGCAGCTAAAGCTTATTGCAGTGAAATGTGAAAGTGTTTCAATTGCTAAGAGTAACAACATGGATATGAAAGAGTGAAACTCAATAATTCAATAATTATGCAAATCTCCCTATGATATAAATGGATTGCAAATTCCCATGAAAATATTTGTGTAGCAAAAAAAAAAAAACAATAGCTCAAGAGACATGCTTTAGCATGTATTGAGTCAGGCTGCTGCGAATAGTATTCGGATGTTTATATATTCAGAAGAAATATCAGATGTGTCATATGGATACCATCAAACCATGGCAGGTGGAGGCAGAATTGTGATGTTTGAGTTATTCAGTGTCAGCCTAGCCTGAATAGATTTACCAAAATTTTTGTTGACTCCTCATCCAGCATGTGCTTGACCGATGAGGAATGACAACACTTGGCCTGTGTGGTTTCTACTCTTGTCAAAGAGTTTAGGTACATAACTTCTACTCCACCCCTCAACAACAACAGCACTACAGATTCATATCAGATGTTCATGCTGTTGAAAGTTTAATTTGCAAAAATAAACTTATTTGGCCAAAGTTAATATATCATACAGAAACCTCCCACCCCTTTTCCTGCTCTTTATATATATTTTGCTTGTGCAAGGAGCAGCTTGGGTCATAAATTGGTTGAGGATGATGACGAGATTGGGGACCATTAGCGAAAGAATGATAAAGAAAACATAATGGCACAAGTCGGTTTTGTAGGCAGCAGTATAAGGACAAACACCATTACCATCAGGTGACCAGTAGGCCGTAGGCAGACATAAATTCAGCAGCAATTAAAAGCTGACAACCCAAGAACAAAGGCAAAAGTACCAACCAATAAGTAATGACAGGAACCTGAGGACACAGACACAGAGACCGGAGATGTAAATCTTAAAACTTGAAACTTTAATCCACAAGTTGAGACTTTCTGACTGGACTGAACACACTCTTCAGAACCATCTCTATATGCACATAAATTACTCTATAAAACATATTAGTAACATATGATAATGTGTATAATATCTAAAAAAAATTCACTAAAATACAAGTATTAATAATTAATGAGCGTATTAAATATAAATCTAAAAAGATATATTGAGTTAAAAGCTCTATGCATCAACAAAACTATCTGCCACTTGCTCTCTAAAACAGACAACCGCATCTTCCAATTGCCCCAAATGTTGAACTTTTTGTGTCCTTTTCTTTTATCGGTATTCATGTTCATATATCCGCTTTTATAAACCACTTGACTTGTATTGCAATTTCCAGTTCTAGATTTTATATAGGTAAAATTCAGATCTTTCAACTTAAAATGTCTATCTTCATTAATGTAGTGGCATTGCCTACATCTTTGAACATATTTGATCTATCTAAAGAATTATTGTCATTTTCCAATAATCTTTTAAGATTACTCCCTGTCTTATATATAAATTTGGGTTCGCTACCCACCAGTTGATTAAATCCCAATGATGACACAAGATGTCCTGGATGTAATGAGTTAAAATACATGCTCTTTATAAGAAAATTCTTTAACCGTCACCTCCCTTTTTGTCCTCGTGAATTTCCCAAATAAGGATATTTTGTCCCATTCCATTGAGGAATAACTTTTAAGAGTATCGAGCTCAGTGGTCATAATAGTGTCTGTGGAAGACATTATATATCTAGGGTGGTTACTAGTAAAACATAAATAATCATTAGAAAATGTGGGTTTCCGATGAATCTTAGATGGTCCTATCATCACATCTAAATACTATGCCAGAGAACGAAGATATCGCCAAAATCTAAAACTCACTTTTCTCCCAATCTAACATCAGATAATCAAGGTTATTTAGATATTCCATCAAACACATTTGTTCCTGTTTCCCATCCCAGCATTTCCATATGAACAACTAGTTTGTAACATTCAATTCAATTTGACTTCATCAGAGAATGTTTAAACAAAATTACATGTATAATGAAAATCTTAAATCAAACGGATATGAATCTGTGTCCATCAATCAAATTAATATAGGACACAGGCAGCATAATCTAGCCATCAAGAGTATCTAATTGATAACAGGATTCAAAATACACAAATGTTTGGTTTAGAACATTTTGCCAACAGCTTGAAAAACATTCCACTTTTAGTTGGGACAGAATATCCCTTTTGTGTGTATGATGGGGTTTGTGTGTGAACACACAATTATTTTGTCTTCAGAGGAATATTACAAAACAAAATAGGGGGTGTTAGCTAGAGAGGGCTCCCATCTTATGGAATTTATGAACTCCTCCCAGTTTTAAAAATTCTTACAGCACAGCAGCACGACAATTATCCAGATTCATCGAAAACCCACATTTTCTAATGATTATTTATGTTTACTAGTAACCACCCTAGATATATATTTAAAAATTGCAGATGTTAGTGGATGTAATTCAGTAAAAGATTATTGGAAAATGACATAGTTCTTTAGATAGATCAAAATGTTTCAAGGAACAAAAAAATGTGAAGAAGATAATGCCAACCACATTAATGAAGACAGACACATTTTAGTAAAAAGAATCTGAATTATACCTATATAATAGTGTCCTCAGGTTCCTGTCATTACTTATTAGCAATTAAAAGCTGCAGATTAGTAATGCAGGCTTTTAGTTTACAGTTTGTTTGCCAAAAATCACCCCTTATGAAGTTCTTATAAGTGCTCATTCAGAATGGAGCTCAGCTCCATCTAAATGTGGTGGATCAACTTATTCAACTATTTAATTCCACTGGGTCTACTCCAGCCAGTCTGATAGGTCAAAAACAAAGTACTAGCAATAAGAAATAATTTAATGATTAAATAAAGCTTTGATCATCTAGCTACTTAACAAATAAATAAATAAATGCACAATACTTTACATCTGACCTGGTGAAGAAAAGTTAGTCTTCACAGAAGCACCCTAACTTCATAAAGTATTATAGTCCCATATAAGTCTTCAAAAATCTAGAAAAAATAGCGCAGTGAGTGTTGAGCGTGTAAGAAGAAAACAATACAAATGGAAAGAACAAAGAAACCACTTGTCCATTCAGTCTTCTTCTGCAGAGATCCCATCACATCTGACCCTATTTTCATCATGACCAGTGATTAAAGGGCAAAAGAGTACACCACAAATGCAGCCACTTGTGTTTTCTTGGGGTAAGATGTGAGCAGTGCTGGAGACCACCAACATAAATACATTTTACAACAAGAGAAAAATAAATCCTTAAATTATGTATCAGAGGCAAAACTCCTCATAATAGGAATAATATAAAAACATTACCAGTGAACTGAAAAATATTATTAGGACTAGTAAAGCAAGCCATAAATGTAGTCCATCTTCAGAAGCTAAGAGAATTAAGGAGTAATACTCAGCAGTGTTCACAATGTTCCCTAAACATGAGCCAAAATGTGAGCATGTATTCTGACCCAACAAGCATTGACAGTGTACTTAGCAAAAATGTTTAGTGCAAAATTGACCCCACCCGAAACATCTATCCAAAGTGTACATATAGCAGAATCCTTTACACCCCTATAATCCCCAAAACATGTCCTTAAGATGCCATGAAAGGCCTAGTAACATACCTCAGTGCTTAACAATAGCAAAGATGCTCTAAGCAAATCTCTCCTCAAATTAAATTGTTTAACTTAATCTTAACTACAGAATTTGTTTTTGAATTATGATACTCTGCAGTGGTACTGGACATCATCAGGGTGACCCTTACATGGACCCAGGTAATTTCAGTCCCACCAGCCTTACAAACCTGATCTGTAAAGCCATAGAGCATATTCAACTTATCTCATCAATCATGATATCGAAAATCTCATTAGATTAGTCCCTTAATAGATCTGCTTCACCAAAGGGAGATCTAGCCTTTTAAATTTCGTTAACTTCAAGAGGATCACACAAGCTGTTGACAGTGACCATGTTGTTTTTAAAATATATAATGACCATGTCAATAGTTTGATACCATAGCCCATGTGGGCATTGTAATTAAGCTAAATGCTTTAAATATAAATCCTTATGTAGTAAGGTGGATAGCAAACTGACTAAAAGACATCACCCACACAGGTGCATGTGATGCATGCCTCATCTGAATGTGAGAAGTTGACCAGTGGAGTCCCCCAGCGCTCTGAACTGGGACCCTCCTTAGGTATTTACTTCTCTGATCTACAAACTCAGAACCAGGACCTCTGGTTAAATCAGTCTGCAGATGACTGCAAACTGGATGTTATTCTCCTCCAACATCTGTCTTTTTAGAAACAACTTACTCTAGATAATACCTGGTGCTCTCAAAAATGAGTTCAAATTAAACATGAAAAGGTGCAGTATCTTTTCATTTCATTTCATTTGGAAAAAAACAACTCCTATCATCAACATTTAGAATAGAGAATGCTCCATTACAAAATGAAAATGTAGTCAGGGATCTGGGTTCCTGGGTTGACAATTCCCTCACCTTTGATTATCATGTGGCAACAGTAGTCAGACAATCCTTCTACTTAGCATAACTAATAGTGCAGTATATATCATCCAGCTGTAAAGATGTCACTGTTCTCTATTCAGCACGATTATAAAATTATAGAGTACCATATCCTCTTCCAGATGTACCTCACTCAACATTTCAGGTAATTAGAGAAGTCCCACATGTTCCTTGCTGAGAACATTTCAGACTTAAATGCACTGAGCAAGAGGCTAGAAGCTCATTCCCTTTACTTGATATCTTATAGACTCGTGAAGGGCAGTCTGTGTCTTGCCTATCATGCCCTAAGAGAACTTCTTGTCCTTGATGTCTAACAGCTTAACAAAGACCAAAAACAAGGAACCTAAATCTTCATGAACGGGTAAGTAGAATGTGATGGAGAGAGAGAGAGAGAAAGATTCTTGTTTTTAATGACTTTTCTTATTTTTTATTCTTTGCAAATACTCGTCTATGTTACAGACCAACCATATGGCCATCCATAACTTTTTTCCCATTTTTGCACATGGAAATGGGTGTCACATTAACAGTCACCATCACCTAGAGCCAATTTTCACACCACCAAGTAGATCCAAACTACACACTCACTTACACCTACAGCAGAGAGCCTATGGGATAGTATTTTGCTGAATATTTAAATCTAAGGTTCAAATGAGAAGTTGAATTAGTTGCTTTCTTTAAACCCTAAACTGTAGTTTTAAGTCTAATATCCAAGTCTAGTTTTCTAGCTAAGTGAAATTTCATATTTGTGACTAATGGCTTATACTCTGGCTGAGCTAGTTAGTGTCACAATCTAACATATTTGTATTGACCCTATAACTAGAATTGGTGTTTTGGATGTGGCAATCGATCACCCTAATCACTAGCCTACCTCAACCAGAAATTGTATATATAATGCAACAGATGCTGTGAAATGCCAAAAGAAAATATTATGCAGTTTTCTACAAAAAAATGATAAATAGAAAGACTGCAAAAGCAAGTGCCGACAAAAAGAAACTAACTTGTAAAATCTTTGCTTTTTGCACACCTGGGGTTGAGTTAAAAAGAATGAAGAGGAGTCCCCATACACATGCATTTGAATGCTAAACTTGAAACTTTTTTTTTTAAGGCACAGAACTGTAGCTCCAGGTCATACAATCTATCTCAGGTGTGACCTTGGTCATAACAGACATACACTTAAATACCTAAGTTTAACTGTTACAGTTACAGCTGTCTGTGGATGAGAATGACTGACCCTGCTGTCATTTGTTCATTATTATTATTATTATTATTATTATTATTATTATTATTATTATTATGCTTTTGTAGGACTAATGTAATTTGTATGCAAAAATTTGAACACACTGACTATTTGTGCAAAACAAAGTTGAAATATTTTACTGTGGCCATTATTAGGTACTATTAAATTTGCAGGGCTGTTGTGTATTTGAGTGCAACAAGGCTGAAATTCACTGTTTTTATCACAATTAGACCTCTGAGGTATATGCAATCAACAAAGTGGCTAACTGCTGAAAATGGGGGTGTTCTATCAGTGTATAATAGTAACTAACATTCTGTGTTTGCTCAATTTAAGCAGGCATTAATCTGACTTTGCAGGACTAGTGTATATTTGTGTGAAGTAAACTGGAATACTTTACTTGGCTACTGTGCATTTCTGTGAAACAAACTCCTGCTGCCATTATTACTATTTTACCATAACCAGGCATATGATGTGTATGCAGTCAACAATATGGCTATGACTGCTTGGTACAAGGCTGTCTGAGGATAAAAATGAGTGACCCTGACATTATGATCAAGTTAAACAGTCACTAATCTGACATTACAGGTCTAGTGTGCATTTGTGAAATGTAAGTTGGAATAGGTTATTGCAACCAATTTTATCACAGTTAGACATTTCAGTTTACACAGTTGATAAAGTACCTGTAATTAATGGGCACAAAGGTCCACTTTGGATAAAAATGACATACATCTGCTGTTGTTTGATTATTGTCAACAATTTGAGATTGCAGAAACAGTACTACAAAATGCAACATTTAACATGATTACTGTTGTAGCTTACTAGCCGTGGTGGTGGTGCTGCGGTAGCGTTGTCACCTCACAGTAAGATGCTGTTTGGTTTGATTCTCAGCTAGAGCGTCTTCTGCGTGGAGACATGCGTGAATGGGCGTACCTTCGTTGAAGGTTGTGCGTCAGGGCTGGTAACTCAGCACGTAAAAATCAACTACCAATCATTAGCGGACCAGAGTTCCGCTGTGGCGACCCCTAACCTGGAAAAGCCGAAAGAAACAACAACAACTGTTGTAGCTTACTGTATGCAGGTCTATATTATAACATCGAAATCTTACAACTTCGAATTTATAATATCGAACCCTATTCAGCGAATGCTGGAAATAGAAAAGCTGCAGAACACCGAATACTTTCCTAGGAAAAGTATTCAGTGGGCTGTTTCTGCAGCTTCGCTATTTCCTCGACTGTGGAGCAAAGGTTACGGACCGGGTTAAGGTAAGTGTGTGAACGATGGTGAGTGTGCGATAGGGACCTTAGGGCTAGGGAGTGGGTAAGGTGAGTGTGCGATAGGGACTTTAGGGTTAGGGAGCGGGTAAGGTGAATGTGCGATAGGGACCTTAGGGTTAGGGAGCGGGTAAGGTGAGTGTGCGATAGAGACTTTAGGGTTAGGGAGCAGATAAGGTGAGTGTGCAATAGTTAGGGACCTTAGGGTTAGGGTTGGGTTAAGGTAAGTGGATAGCGAGTGGTATATGTATGGCTTAGTGTAGGATTTTGGAAGTGTATGTGTGTGGATTATTTATTTTGGTGTGCTTGTGTAGTGTGTATGTTTGTCGGACTGTTCAGTTTACTGGTGTTTCGCTCTAATGGGTTCGATATTATAACATTCAAAGTTGTAAGACTTCAATGTTATAATATAGACCCACTGTATGCATGGGGTCTTAAAGTCTTTCAATAAATGGCTATGTTTGGCAGTCTGGGCTGGATGTATGAAAGAAACTAATCACTGGCACAGTAACCCAGCGAGAAGTGGTGCTATCGTACAGTAATTTCTATCTGGTTGAGTTCATTACCGGCTTCTGTGTGAAGTCTGTATGCTCTTCCTGCCTCTGTGTGGGTTTTATCTGTGTGCTTTGGTTTTCTCAAATACCCCAAAGACATGCTGTAAATAAATTGGCATAAAGTAAGTGCGCAGTATGTGTCTTGTCAGGAGCAGAGCCAGAGTAATCTCTGTGTGTGTGTGTGTGTGTGTGTGTGTGTGTGTGTGTGTGTGTGTGTGTGTGTGTGTGTGTGTGTGTGTGTGTGTGTGAAAAATAATATAACTAATTTTTACCTGTAAGGACATACAGAATTGATGGGCACATACACAAATCTTTGGAGTAACAAAAATAAACAGTTAATATGTCCTTATCTTTGAAAAATAAAGCATAAATGCATCACAGAACACCTAGACCATCACAACATCTGTTGACCTAATGGCCCCCAATACTACAAGCTATAGAAGTGGACTTTGACACAGAATTAGTAGAGGCCACTGCCCTAGCCCCAGTCTTTTCTAAAATTGGCTGTACATATAAGTTCAATATAGTTTGTGTGAAGGGCTTGGGACAGTGTGGTCTTTATTTCATTAATTTTTCTCACAATCAGACTTCAAAGCTGTGTACTATAGTTTGTGTGGGACTTGGGAAAGTGTGGTAATTTATTTAATTTTCCTTATAATCAAACCACAGAGGTGTATACAGAAAATCATTAAGGCTTTTCTAGGGGCAGACTACTGCCCAGAAGCAACATACTTGAATAGAATACATTTCTGTGATCATTATTTGTTCAGTTTCCCCACAACTGAATATTACATGTGTATACAGGTGGCTACCTTTTAGGGGTTGGGTAAGGAGGCATGCTATGTGTGTGTGTGTGTGTGTGTGTGTGTGTGTGTGTGTGTGTGTGTGTGTGTGTGTGTGTGTGTGTGTGTGTGTGTGTGTGTGTGTGTGTGTGTGTGTGTGTGTGTGTGTGTATATATATATATATATATATATATATATATATATATATATATATATATATATATATATGGGTCTTCTGCTTTTAGTCCAATTTCATTTGGTCGAAAATGATTTCAGACAGCCCACTTCACTGAAACCTCATTTGACTGAAAGCACATTTGGTCGAATTACATCTGGTCGAAAATGGTATTTAGCCCCTGCCCCACTGCAGTGCGATCCTGCAGTGAGAATATAAAGTTGGGGGGGTGTGGGGGGCACATTTTTACTTATGTTATGTGTTTTAATGTATTTTTAATGGATAAACATGTATATAATTGTGTATAAACTGCAGTTATGTGGGGGGCTATGCCCTCCACATGCCCCAATTGCTGTGCCCTCCACACACCCCTAACTTTATATTCTCACTCCATGGTCACACTGCAGTGGGGCAGGGGCTAAATACTATTTTTGACCAAATGTAATTCGACCAAATGTGCTTTCAGTGAAGTGGGCTGCCTGAAATAATTTTTGACCAAATGAAATACGACCAAATATAGTAGATCCATATATATATATATATATATATATATATATATATATATATATATATGGGTCTACTTCATATGATCGACAGTTCATATGATTGAAACTCATTTGGTCGACAGCTCATTTGGTCGACAACCAGTATTCAAGGCACTTATTTATTTATTATTTATTTATTTATTTATTTATTTACATTTGTTGACCGGGAGTGTCGACTGGACATAGGTCCATTTTTAGTGGAGGCCCGGGGAGAAAAGCTCCACAGTTAAAATAAACAGACAGTAGTTACTTTGGATTACATAGCGATTAACAATTTAACATAGCAATTAATTACAAACATATTTACAGATGAAGAACATAGTACATCAGTAGACAACTAGAATCTTTATCTGTGAAGTACATAACAGACATTAACAAATGTTACAATAAGAAGTTCCTACTGTATAAAAAGTACTAGGCTTATGAGCATCTGAGCTTGCTATAATCAAGGTAGTTAGTGGGATTAACAGGGATTTGCCCCCCACCCCAAAGTTGTGCGACCCTGGAGTTGATATATATAGTTGAGGGGGGTGTGGGGGGGTCACAGCCCCCCACATTGGGTGGTGTGGGGAGTGATGCCCCCCCCACCTATATTTGTTTAAAATGTTTAGTTTTTGTTGTATTTTCTTGTTTTAAATGAATATTAAACGAATATTAGTGGGGGGCTTCACCCCCACACCCATCCCCCCTAACTATATATATATCACCTTCAGGGTCGCACAACTTTTGGGTGGGGGCAAATCCCTGTTAAGTGCCTTGAATACTGGTTGTCGACCAAATGAGTTTCGATCATATGAACTGTCGATCATATGAAGTAGACCCATATATATATATATATATATATATATATATATATATATATATATATATATATATATATATATATTTAAACAACAGCAACAAGTTGAAATATGTTACAGTGTTCCATTTATCTTTAACTTTTTGTCCAGTCTGACATAATCCGGTACTCAGTAAGTAGTTGTTTGTTTTGGATAGTGGTGAGGTGACATGCTGTGTAGATGTATGATAGCAGCAACTTGAAATATATGACTGTTGTCATTTGTTATTTCACTTTAATCCCAATCTAACACCAGAGAGGTATAAAGAGAGTAACTGTTTTTTATTGAGAGGCGGGATGCTGGCATTATTTTCAGATATGATTTATGTGTCCTCCAAGCATTGTTTTCTCATTTTATTAGTATGTGCTTATATTGTCAGCATTGAACATTAAACTGGACACAACTTATTTCTTTCTTGAAATAATAAGACTGAATTTCTTTTTTTAATCATGATGTTTATTCATGAATTTTTTTCATCCCATCATTGAACCAAAAGGTTGGAAAAAAGCACTAAAATGCACCGTGGTGCATCAAGAGCTTCATGGCTTCTGGGGGCCTAACTGACACGAGACTGTAAGATTAATTTAATCCTTTCCTTCACTATCATTACGCTGCAGACTTGTCCATTTCACCTAAAAATACTAAAGCCATAGTTCAACCTGTCCAAATGGTGTAAAATTAAAAAATTGGGAACCAAAAAAACACCTGGGACCAATCTGTCACAAAGATAAAACAATATAAATTTATTGAGTGATTTTGTCTTTGAACTGAAACAGAATCCTTCAAAATAAACCATGACCTGTCTTCCCTGCTTATCATGTATCATGGAAACATTAAAGTTCAGACTAGGAAAACAACCAGCACTGGAAGTGGAATAGGCACTTGTTCTAATATTGAAAATAAACAGTTTCAAAAATTATTGCATTCAGTACTGTTTAAATAGTGTATCTTGTCTTTTAATGAAATAAACATGCTCATGTATGCTATGCTTTGAGGCATTCTGTCTTGCCTACATAAAAAAGGCAGGTGTTACACATAGTGATATAAACTTCCCCCACGGTATTACAATTATAACATCCTTTAATAATAGATTTTCAATACCCCTCAGCTGTAATGAAATCATCCATATAAATATGAGAACAATAAGAACAAGAATCACATTTTACCATTTTATTGGTTTGTTTCACAAAACAGAAGCAACAATTTCTAAAATATCTTTCATATTTTTATTTCTCATAAAAACAAAGTTTAAGGAATCACCTAGCTTATGTCTTAACCCTGTATTGGAGTTGACCATACTATATCAGTTGTTTTGCAAGATATCTTTAAGACACTTACTTAATGTTATATAAGGTAGTATCATAGCATGAGAAACATTTTTTCTTCTAAGGTAACCACAGATGATATATATATATATATATATATATATATATATATATATATATATATATATATATAAAATTAACCACATCTAAATTGAAGGAGTGAGTACACTTAAAAAAATCAGAATGGAATTAATGTGTTGCATAAATTTAATTAATTAGCATCACCTTTTTAAAATGCCAGCGTATCATCTAAATATGTAAATACCTTGGTATATTGCCACAGAATAATGGATTAAATATTAAATTATATTATATTAATATTATTTAATTCCCAGAACCACATTACCACATTACCACATTTGCATAAACTGGAGCAAATGCTATCCCTATTGCCACTCCTTTTATTTGTCAAAAATACTCTCCTTCAAAATAAAAATAGTTATTATGTAACCCTAAATCCAGAAGAAGGTTAAATTTAGCATTTCCCAGTTTAAAGACCTTTAAAAGTTGCTAATGCTTGTACAAACCACAAGTAATGGCTGATTCTGACGAAGTCTGTTTCACTGTGAAGACAAAATTGTGAAATAAATTTGGATTATTTGGTCTTTGTGATGTCTTGGTCCCAGGCATTTTATGGTTTCCACTTCACTTAGGCCAGCCCAGGATGGCACAGGACAGTATGAGACAGAACCTACTACCATTGGTAAAGATGGCATTGGGAAAGATGAAACTGAACAAACTGTTCTGATTGAAAATAGCACAGCACAGGATAAGATAGACCCTAATACCGTGATTGTAGATGGTACAGGACTGCATGAGATAGAACTTGTTGTCTTGGGTGAAGTTGGAATAGGTCAGGTTGAGACATAATCTACAACTTTGGCTGAAGGTGACATATGGTAGGATGAGACAGATGACACAGACTAGGATGCAACACCAAAGATGCATGTCATTCTCCAGGCTCAGCATGGCCAGGCTGTGTCACACAGACATGTAGATATAAGAAAGACACAGGGTAACCATTTGAAATGTAGGGACCTGCTAGACTGAGTCCCAAAACTTGGAGACTGAATGGCAGAAAAAATGGACTTACATATATTAAGTCCAAGATGGCTATTTCTCAGGATATTCCACTCTATCCAAGAAAAATATGTCCCCACCTTATGGGAAAAAATCCTATATAATACCCACCCATAAAGGTATCTCAGTAACTGAGTTCACAAACTATAGACTGCTATCCAAATTCTTAGAAAGATGTATTCTATCTCAGCTTACTACATATATTACTTCTCATAACCTCCTCTCTCTCTCATAACACAGTTTAAAACCCAATCACTGTACAACCACTTTCCTTTTGAGGTTCACAGATATAATAAATCACAATAGAGATTCAGGTCTTCTAACCTCAGCCCTATTTCTGGATCTAGCCAAAACATTCTAAATCAAATTATCCTAATTAAACTCTGTTCCTATGAGTTATCACCCCCCTCACTTAACTGGTTTCTTAGTTACCTAACTAACAGGTTCCAAGCAGTGAAATAGCAAGATGATTTCTCCTCTTTCTTTCCTAATATCCACCGGATTCCCACAAGGCTGCATCCTAGGACCACTGCTGTTTAAATTATTTATCAATGACCTAAACTCAGCAGCCAAAGAGGCCACCATAGTAAAGTGCGCCAGTGATGTCACTCTAATATGTGCTGCTAGGATGTTATCCATGCTTCAAACTCTCATCCAGAAATCTTTCTTCTCTATAGAAGCTTGGCTCATAAACTCCCACCTTCTCCTAAAATCAAAAAAAAAATTACTACTGCTCATCCCCCAACTATCTCCTCACAAAAATACGTTTAATATACTGTCATCCAACAAGACCATTATAGAACTGGCACCCAACACTATACTACTAGGTGTGATTACAGCTGACCACCTGAAATTTGATCTCCACCTTCAGCAAACCATAAAGAAGACACATGAAAAGTTGGGCTGCCTCAATAGAAACCAGTTCAGTGAGAAGGGCGATAGCTTACAAGAAGAGGGTTTAGTTATGAGAATTTGATGACTGACTATGCAACTGACCTTTCTGACTCTGCCAGACAAAATTCAGCCACTTCTTTTCTACTCCCTTCTCTATTATATGCCTTTTTTTATCCTAAGCTTATATCCTCTCTATCAGCTGAACTAGAACACTTCAACAATAAAGTTCCCAAATTTGCAATCATTCAACAATTTAGATCATGCCACTGCCTCTCTCTAAAACAACTACACTAGCTCAAACTATATAGTCCTCTATTGTACTCACAATTACACCCTTCAAACTACTGCACAACCCTTAAAAAGTCCCATCCCTTCACTCCATCATTCAGCCTTACGCTGCTAAGAAACCTCTGTTCTCCACTGACAAATCATTAGTCTCCATAACTAAACCAAACAACAGTGCAGGATACTCCCTGTATTCACACCGTATTGTTTATAGCTGGAATAACATCCCACTCTACTCAGGAACAGTCTGCAACATGAAAGACTTAAAATCTCAAATGAAGCAACACCTGATAGGTAAATGGCTCTGCACCTGCCATAACACAATGTACTATTATCACAACTATACCCTCCTCTATCATTTCATCTCCTTTATGTTCCTCATGCCTCCTTCACTCCTTCCTTTCTCAGTGCTGCTCTAACTCTTTATCTTACCTTCTTAGCTCTTAGCTTTGGGGATGCACTATATAGTAGTTCAGTGGCTAAAAAATGGAACTCTGTCCCCACTAGCATTCAAAACACATCATCCAAAGCCTCCTTTAAAGACCTCATCAGGCAACATCTCAAGCAAAGTTGGCAGTGCCATGATTGCTCCCCAGGCTAGTGAAAGCGGATAAGGTATACATACTAAATCTAGAGTACTTGATAATAGTTTTCAATCTTACTCACAAACACTGGCTAATCTACAATGTATGTACTGTACCTGTGTACTATGTATGTATTCTACCTATGTTCCAAATTTCAGCTGTACACCACAAATCTATTAATTACCTTTATTTTTAAATTAATATTGCTTTGTTTGTTCTCTCCACTGTAACTGTTGATGTGCCGCATACCACTGTAAAAACATGTCTTTTGTAATTTGTGTGTATACTGATGTCTTCTTTTGGCTTTTCCCAGTTAGGGGTCGCCACAGCAGAACTCTGGTCCGCTAATGATTGGCAGTAGATTTTTACATGCTGGCTTGCCGGGCCTAACGCACAACCTTCAACGAAGGAACACCCATTCACGCATGTCAACACACAGAGGACGGTCTAACTGAGAATCGAAAGTGCAACGTCTAACTGTGAGGCGACAACGCTACCGCAGTACCACCACAGCAGTCTAATTTGTGTGTATACTGATCATGTCTAAATAACTAAATGTATCTGTAATTCTTCTTTGTGGAGCTTTTCTCCCGGGCCTCTGCTGAAAATGGGCCTTTTCGGCTCAGTCAGACACCCCCGGTTAACAAATGTAAAATAAATAAATACATAAAATTATGTTTTAAATTTTGAACAAATCTTTATATTAAAAAATATTCTTACATAAAACCTATGTCATACTGATAATAGTGCACCACATATACCTCCCTGTATTAAAAAATAATATTCATATATAACCCATGTAACTCTTATTTTTAATCAAAAATGTTTGCAATTGTTGTAACTGATGTTATAATGGAACTGTTGCTCATGAATGAAACTGACTGTAAATGATAAAATAATGCAAATGATGTCCATGGTCACCACCATGTTCTTCATTGCTTTCCAGCCTCGATATTATTTTTTAGCTGGTTGTGGTTAATGGTTTTATAATACAAATGATGTCCATGGTGACTGTATAATGGAGCCTTTCACCCTGGGCCTCAGCTGATAAAGAGCACTGCTGAATCAGACCTTCCTAATAAACGAATGCCAATAAATAAATAAATAAATAAATAAATAAATATTCCACTTTTCTAACAGTTATGGAGATCTTTGAGTTGGTATATACAACTTTGGGGTGTGTTGGGAGATTGCCCTCCTGCAAAAAAAAAGACATTTAGAGGAGATGAGAGAAGTGCAAGATTCACTCATGCAGTTTTGGTATTTTTCCCACTTGTCAGCACTAGGTATTTTGAGGGCCAATATTTCAGAGGGCGCCAAGATGTAGTCTTCACACAACCAATCTTCACCTGGACCCCTTTACACTCTTATATAGACATGTAATGGTTGTTCGAATGGCAGTTGTCGAAAAGTAGGTTAGCCAATTTAAAAAGGATGAAGTGTGATTTGTGTGATTTGCAAATAGGAATGTGAGAAATTGTGTTGTAATTATAGGTATGAGTGCAGTGTTTGGTCATTTTTTCAAATGTACTTTTGTTGGAGTGGAGTCTTGTTTGAGTGTTGTAGATGTAAAACGAAGGAAGTTCACTTGTGGATGGTAAGTGGTTGTGCTAGAGTCTAATGCCAAAAGGTTTTTATGTAGGAAAGATTACAGAATTAGGGGTGAGAGTGTGTGTGAGAGTGTTTACAAAGGTTAGAGTTAAGGCTAGGGAAGGGGATTTGTCCATGTGTGCTATTGTTTAGGGAATATATGTGATCAGAAGGCAACTTTGTGTGCTTTTGTTTAGGGAATGTGTGTGATCAGGAGGCAACTTTGTGTTTGGGATATTAATTTCAAAAGTTTTGGTTATACCATAAGTTTTGCATGAGGGTATGAAATGTGTGTGTGTGTGTGTGTATGTGTGTGTGTGTGTGTGTGTGTGTGTGTGTGTGTGTGTGTGTGTGTGTGTGTGTGTGTGTGTGTGTGTGTGTGCGCGCGCGCGTGTGATTTAGGGTTAGAGTACGGGCTAGGGAAAAGGACAGGTTTAGTGTTGTGTGTGTGTTGTATTGTATGTTGTGTATATCTGTCTCGTGTAGTGGTAGTCTTATGGAAAAGGTTTTTCTAAGGTAAAGTGAAGGGTGAAGTTAGCTTCAGGGTTAAGGTAAGGGTTAGTGTGCATTAGTAAGGTGATGCAGGTGGGTTACCCCTTGCCCAATCTTACTAATACTTGCTAACCCTAATTTTATGCCTGTCCCTAACCCCAAACCCTTCACCTTACCTTAAAAAAATCCTTTCTGTAGCATTGCCACTTTTCAGACAAATTAGGTCTGATTGTAGCAATAGGGTTTTGGTTCAGGAATTACAAAAGGAAATTGTTTGTTTACCTTTTGTGATCTTTGTTGTCACTGTTTTAGTTTTGCAGTATTTTTTTCAATGTAAGCATCATTCAGCTGTGTTTTGATGGGGGTCGATATCACTTAATCAACATAAAGTGGATATAAAAAGTGTATACACCCCTGTTAAAATGCCAGGTTTTGTGATATAGAAATATGAGACCACAATAACTTATTTCAAAACTTTTCCAACCATTAATGTGACCTATAATCTATGCAATTCAATTGAAAAACAAACAAATCTGTTAAAGTATTCAGTAAGCTTACTGATGAAACTGTTGTGTTTGTTCAAGCATTAATGTCTCTAGATTCAATGACCATATATAGCAAGGCTAAGGTCTTCAACACAATACCCCACTCAGGCATCATAGATAAGCTCAACAGCTTAAAAGTAAACACTTATGTCACTAGATGGGTTGCAAACTGGCTAAAGGACAGAACCCATACAGTTAAAATCGCTGGAGCAATGTCAGACTCAAAGCCAGTCACAAGTGGTGTCCCACAGGGATCTGTCCTGGGACCCCTCTTGTTCGGCATTTACTTCTCAGATGTTAAAGCAAACATGGGAGGGCTGTGGCTGACAAAGTTCGCAGATGACTACAAACTAGGCGCTATAGTCGATACACCAGCAGACACACACATCCTGCAAAAAGGCCTCACAGAAACGGACAACTGGTGCCGGAGTCACGGCCTTAAACTAAATGCCAAAAAATGTATAGTCATCCCCTTTGGGAAAAACAAAGTACCCACAAATTATCACATAGACAGCAACCCACTGAGTACGGAAAAAGTAATCAGAGACCTAGGGACCCAAGTCGACAGCGACCTCTCATTTGACACCCACGTTGCCAAAGTGGTTAGAAAAACATTCTACCTTGCACACCTCATCATGAAGGGATTCACATCCAGATCCAAGGATGTCATTGTACCCCTATATTCCTCCCTCATCAGACCCATGATTGAGTACAATGCCCCATTTGGTATGTACCTCACCCGGCATTTGTAACAGCTGGAGAGACCACAAAAGTACCTCACCAAGAGGATCAAGGGTCTCCAACATATGTCTTATTCTGCCAGACTAAAGAAACTTCAGCAAGCCCCCCCCCCCCGACACTCCTGATGTGGGGGCAAGCCCTCATCACTCCCCCTAAACTTATATTTTGGTGCCAACTCAAAGGGGAATTCAGAAAAAGGCATCACTGCTGAGAGAACTCACTGACAATGATTTCCTGTGGAGACACTCCAATAGTCAGCAGGTTGAACCTCGGGCAACTGAAGCTTAAGAGTTCAGTCTTCATTGGTCCATAACTTGCCCAGGCCCAGCCCAGGGGTTTACTCCAATAGACTTATTGGTGGGTATGGTTCTGTTGGTTACTTTAACAATTAGTTATACAACCTGTTTAAAAATACTGTCATGGAAAAAAGAGTTGTTCCTCACCAGTAAGAATTTTTTTTTCATAAATTCATAGGTGGACACTACAAGATAATTGGTTCTCAGGAAACAAAACTGAAACTTAAAGATACTTTGATAAAATATAAAACAATAAATAACCCACTGGTATTGGCAGGCCACAAGTGTGCTGTTATTTTTTTTTTCTTTATGACTCTATAGCATAGTTCAGTACGTTGCATTCATTTCTCATATGTGCAATATGCATTGCGTAGTAATTAGTCATCATAATATTATAAATTTTGTATTACTGCAAAATCTACAGTATGTAAACTATGTTGCTATGGTGTCGCATCCTAATAACATGTGCTTCTATTTATTTTTAGACATTTTACACTATTATGTAGACTTTTATTACCATCACCCATGCACAATATGCACCACTTGTTGTGGCAGTGCAGCCCACTGTAACGTTGCTATGAGCATGGAGGTTCTTTGATGCTGTTTGCAGCCCTGTGCATTCTCATACTGCTGTTACATATGTCTAACATATACAGCATGATGCTGTATCAGGCCATTTAAAGCAAGGCCTTTATGTGCTGTTTGTCATATTGTATACAATGATGATTACAGAATGAAGTCGTCTGTCTCAGTTAGGATTCGATACATCTTTTATATGGATAGCAACAGTCAGACTTATGGGATAAGCTGCAGATAGAGTGTGAGTGTTAACCTCATCACAGACAGGAGGCTAAATATTTGTTGTTATATACAATATGCTATTGCTGTGCAGGTTCTTACCACATTTAGATGATGTGCATCGCTAGGTGTGATGTGTTATCTCCAAAGATGCACACACACACACTTTGGGGAATACTAGGGTATACTAGGACTCATTTTTTGAAACTTCACTTAATGTGCATGTTTTTAAGAATTGCTTATCTGTCAAAAGATAATATCTGGTCCTACTTCACTGAGTGTGCTTCCTTTTAGTCTGCATATCAACTCCAAAATTAAGTGAGCAAGATTTAAGAGAAAATGTCAGAGCACTTCTCACTGAAATAAACAAATAGCTCTCACACAAGACAAAGTCCTAAAAGTTCTATCAAAAGCTAAAAATACTGCATCTACAGGTCCTGATAATATCCCTGGATGAATCTTAAATAGCATGAAGCACGATTTAGCATCACCCGTAACAACACTATTTAATCTCATACTCCATGCAGATTTTGTACCAAGCAAATGGAGAACAGCTACAGTCATTCCCCTACATAAGAGAAGACCTTCCACAAACCCATAAGTCTGACCAGCCTCATATGCAAAGCCATAGAAAGACTTATCATGGAATCAGTCAGTCAGGACATAGGGAGCCTCCAAACATGGAATCTGTCTCAATTTGGATTCATCAAGAGTAGTTCATGCTTCTTCAATCTGGCAGATTTTTTTTTTTGAAAAGGTCACCAAAGCAATGGATGAAGGCAAAACAGCACACACCACTTACCTCGACTTGGCCAAAGCTGTTGACACAATTCCCCACTCAGGCATAGTAGAAAAGCTAAATAAACTGTGAATAAACATCTGTCTCACCTGCTCAACTGCCAGCTGGCTCACAGATAGAATGTATATAATCAAAATAGGGGAAGTTACCTCCACAAAGAGACCAGTCACCAGTGGGGTCCCCCAGGGTTCTTCTGAAGTAAAAGCCAATACCAAACAGCTCTGGCTGATTAAGTTTGCAAATGACTGCAAGCTAGGAGCAGTCATTGAATCCCCTAATGACTTAGCCATCCTGCAGGAAAGTGTGTCTCAAATAAATAACTGGTGTCAAAAATCATGGTCTGAAACCAAATGCCAGAAAATACATCACTGTATCCTTTGGGAACTCATCTACCCCAGGTAACTATGACATTGACAATACACTGCTAAGAAGTGGCCCAGTTGATCAGGGTTTGGGACCTTATGTGGACGGTGACCTAACTTTTGACCATGTGTCTATTGTTGTAAGAGAGTCTTTCCATATTGCACAGCTTATAAACAAAGGGATTGTGTCTAGACCTAGGGATCTCATTGTCCCCCTTTACTCAACCATCATTCACCAGTCATTGAAAATAATGACCCCTTTGGCCTGTATCTGTCCAGACACATGCATCAACTGGAACACCCACAGCGATTCCTTATTAAAAGGATACAAGGTCTCAAAGTCCTGTCACTATACTCAGTATCCTTTTGACTACTAAGAGGTGACTTGTGTCTGGATATAAGGCATCCTCTGACCCTTTACTGATGGATTTACTGCACATCAGAATGTCAAATGGCATCACAAATACTTGATCTCGTGATCTAAACCTCTTCTGCAACATCAACAGAATGATTTGAAGGGGCAGGTATATTTCGCAGAGTATACTGCTGCTGTGGAACAGACTCCTCATCAATGTAAAACAAAGTTCATCCACATCTTTTTTCAAGCACA